>NC_056751.1:342505647-342678147 GCF_019279795.1 Protopterus annectens | reverse complement strand
CACTGGAATATTTGATTGTTCTCTTTCATATATACATAAAGAATGTTTGTATTTATGTTATAATTTTATATGGTCCTGTATTCTTCCTGTAGCAAAGAAGTAGTAATTTTCTTTCATTAGCCATGGAACTGTTGCTCTGTCAATGATACTGCACATGAATATGGAGTCCCTCTTGCATTCAGTAATGGTGTCTAGCTTATATGTATTAATTAAATAATTCAGTATGATGATATGGATGGCCATTGTGTCAAAGTCCTCAGTGCAGTAAGAGATGTAATAATTTCCATCTTTGTTAAATGTTAACAGTCATATTTGTTATGCATGTATGTAATGTACACATGGCTCTTGGCAAAATGCAATGGCATGATGAAAAGGCCATGACTTACTCATGTACCGTTATTAATGGCCTTGTGAGAGGCTAGGATATCTATTGAAAACAAATTTATTAAATGCAAGATAATAAAGCCCAAATATTTGAACAGGTAGCTACATAAAAAAATACATTAATTAATTATAAAATTAAATGTATATGTATGTGTGTGTATATATATATATATATATATATATATATATATATATATATATATATATATATATATCTACACATACACACACATATATATATATATATATATATATATATATATATATTAACATTAATTTATTAAAAATACACAAATTAAAGCAATACATATCATTATACTTCAAAGCCTGCATACAATGCCCCATACTCTACTGCATATCCCACCCATAAATGTAACTCTAAAAATAAGAATAACCCTAAATCTAATCAAAAGGCCATAACCTAACAATAACCAAAAGCACATTCTCAGTCCTACACACCAACCTAGACTTGAACTCTAACCTTAAAGCTATTGACTTTTTTGAATATTACAACAGATCTGAAGTTGTTGTCTTTATTTGGTCTTCGGCCTATAGGATTTGGATCTGTCCTCGGATCTAACTCGGGCATATACTCCAGCCTTGGAGCTGAAAATTGAGCTCTTCCTCTCCTTCCCATAATGCCCCACTCATCTGAACAGCCATGGGGTCCACGCCTGAGCTCCCTCCTGGGAATTGTTTGTGAAGTTTTTGTTAGTGTGAGTGTGTATTTTTCTTGTTATTCTTTTTTTCCTGTCTCCTGCCTCTGTTATAATGATTTTTATACAAAAAAATAAAAAAAAAAGTTTTACTTAGTATAGTAGGTGGGTTTTTCTCCCTTTTTGTAGAAGTAGGATTACTTTTCTCTGTTCTTTCCTCTTCTCTGTACTTTTTTTGAGCCGTTGAGTCCTGCCATGGCCATATCTATGCCAGCAGGTTTTAAGAAATTCACCGAGTGCGGGCATAAAATTACACCCTCTGATGTCCACTCTCTGTGTGTGATTTGTCTAGGTGCTGCCCACTTAGATTCCTCCTGCTCTATATGCACAGACTTTAATCAGCCATCGCTTATACACAGGAGGAGTAAGTTAATCATCAGGGGTCTTCTCCCTTCCTCCGCTCCCCCTTTGATGAAGTCTTCTGGGGCTCAAACCCCATCCAGGTAGGTTGATGATAAGGGCAAAGAAAAGGATAAGATGAACTGGTTTCCCAACAGAACTGCTGTTCCAGTGGGAGAGCCACCAGCTAAAATCTGCCCTCATCTTCCCCTCAGCTCCGATCTCCCATTTTTCCCTGGAGCCGACGGAGCCAATGCCTAAGTCTCCCATTTTGGCATTGGCCAGCCATCACTCCAGGCTGGGGTTGATGGCCTCTTCTGCCAGGTTCTCCCAGAGCCTTTCAGAGTTCGAGGTGGGCAGGTTGATGAAGTGTTTGAAGGGGCAGATTCATTTGGGAGTTTTGCCAGCCCCAGCTCCCACTGAAGCAATGGGTGCTCAGCCTGCATTTATGCCTATTTCTCCTTCTCTGATCTGTCCTTCAGTTTCATAGACCCTCGGGTCCGAGAATCCTGAGTTTTGAGATATCTGCGCCGATTGGTATCTGTTCTTCAATGCCGACCATCACCTTGAGTAGTTTGGCCCCAGTGTCATCGTGACCGACTAACTCATGGAGCCATAGCTTTTGTGTTGGGGCTGAGGGGTTGGCATCAGCTACCAGGTGTTTGGAGCTGTCCCTTCCCCTTAGCACTTCTGCACTCGATAGTTTGGCTCCAACTTCACCTTAGGTGCCAGGAGCAGCAAGGGATTGTCGGGTTTCAGTATCGATGGGTTTGCTGTGACAGAGTTGCCCTTGGAGTTGTCCTCAGAGTCTCATTTGCCCTCAGCTTTTGAAGTAGTGGAGAGGGTTCTCTAAGTTCCCATGACAGTTTTGACTCTCCCTCCTTCAGACCCAACTCCTCTCCCTTCTTAGTTGGCCACTCCAGATTCCTCCCTTCTCTCTCCTTTGGGACAGCCTGTTCCAAGCTTGCAGATGGCTTCTCCTTAGGACCACCCCAGGTCTTCTGACATCACCCCAGAGAACCCCCTGAGGAGGTGGACTAGAAGCACATGTGTAAAAGGAGGCACTTGGATTCCCCACCTGAATCCCTGACTGAAGACACAGACATGGATAAAGGGGAAGGTTCCCACAGATCCCCATCTGAGGATGTCTCCTTTGGGGACATCTTGGAGATCCTTTGGCAGAAAGATGAGTGGTCCATCCATAAACCTGTCTCTGATGAGTCCATGTTCCAGGAAACCTTTGGAACAGGTCCATCTACATCCTGGGTTCATCCCCTTGCAGATCCTTTGATTGACTCAATATCTCACAGGGCTTGGAAGGAGCCGGACATGGTACAGCCCATACCAAAGCACCCAGATAAGATTCTTACTCTGATAGGCTGCACTGGACAAAGGGCATACTGTTTGATGTGATGGTAGTGGCAGCTGCCACTAAGAAAGAGCTGGCCTAGGTGAGCTCTTCTGTTCATCCCCCGGATAGGGAGAGTCTAGGCCATTGGACAGATTTGGTAAGTGGGTCTACTCTTCAGTGACTTTTTTTCCTGTGCATGTTGAATTATCTGGTACACATCATCGGACTTCAGAAAGATCTTGTTAAGGACATCTCTGAGTCCATTCTGGGTTCCATGTCTGAAGAGGATGAGAAGATCTTCTCCTGTAGAATGGCCAGCCCCACTCTATCTCCAACACATGCATGAGGTTAATTTCGCACACAGCAGAGGGTACATGTAGGGCAGCCGGGTCAGTTATTTCCATTAGACATCATGCCTAGATGCAGCTCTGCGAATTCCTGGTACCTTTCAAGGCATTTTTTATCAATGCGCCCTTCAGTGGTCCTCTCTTGTTGGTCTCATGTTCAAAGACATGCTCTCCCAGTGCAAGAAAGATAGAAAGGCCCTGTCTGTCATCGGAATACACTTTTCTACCCCACAAAGTTCCTATTCCAGGAATCAGAGTGGTGGTACGAAGCTATGGTTTCAAAAGTCTTGGGGTGCTTTCCAGGATTCACAGGAAGACTTTTCCTCCAGAGGCAGAGGGAGAAATAAATTCAAGGGCAAACACCACCCTTGGGGCAGGGGGGGTCAGACAAATCAGGAGTCTTGAGATATGTTCTCAGACAGGCCCTTTCAGCAGTCCTGAGGGATTGCCCAACTGCTCTACTCTGCAGGCAATCAGGGGATGTCTTTCCTTGCACCCAGCAGCCTAGGAATTCATCACTGCTGATCACTGAGTGTTAAAGATTATATCCAGAGGCTACACCATTCGATTCTTCAAGTCCCCAAAGCTACTCAAAACCTCCCTGATGGTGCCACCCAATCAAAGGGAGGCAGCAGCCCTGGAAATCACAAAGCTGATGCAAAAAAAGAGTCATCCAACCTGTCTCCCAAGACCAGTTCGGATCTGGTATCTATTTTTAATTCTTTTTGGTGCCAAAGAAGATGGGGGACTTCAGACCAATTCTGGATCTCACTTCCCTAAACAAGTCAGGTGCCAAAACGAAGTTCAGAATGATCACTATACAGTCCATTCTGCCCTTCCTGCAGAAGGATGATTAGATGTGCTCAGTAGACCTTCAGCATGCGTACTACCACATCAAGATGGACAGATGCTCCAGAAGGTTCCTCCAGTTCTGGCTAGGAGCCAATCACTTTCAATTCAGGGTACTCCACTTTGGACTCACCACAGCCACAGGATGTTTACCAAAGTGATGGCAGTAGTTGCAGCTCACCTGAGATTTCTCAGATTCCATGTGTTTCCTTATTTGGGTGATTGGCTCCTCAATGCCCCCACCAAGCATCGACTCCTGCAAGCCAGAGATTGTCCCTTCCACCTAGCCTCGACCTTGAACATAACCATCAATCTTTCAAAGTCTAAACTGGATCTGGTCCAAGTCATCAACGGTATAGGGGCTTGACGGGACACAACTCTATGCATGGCCTTCCTTCCTCAGGACAGAATTCAGTCCCTTCAACTGCATGTAATGCAGATCCTTTCCAATCATCCTACCCCTGCCTTTCTCATTCTTAGAGCATTGGGGTTGATGGTGGCAACCATTACTCTTCTTCTGATGGCTCATCTTCACGAGATTGTCAGTGGACCTTAGTGGTCCAGTGGTCCCTTCTTGAACTACCCATGGACTATCCAATAAAACTATCTCGAGTCTGCAGAGAGTCTCTTCTCTGGTGGCTTTGATCTCAGGATCTGTACTTAGGATGACCTTTCCTTCCATCTCCTCCAAAGGCCACTGTGACCACAGATACCTGATAGCTTGGGTGGGGGGCATTGGCTGTGAGGATGGTCCAAGTCATCTGGTCTCCTCTAGAGACCAGTTTGCATATCAGTGTCCTGGAGATGAGGGTGGTCCTTTTAGCACTGCAAACTCTTCATGCCTGTCTTCCCATGGAGACAATTGCCATCCAGACAATGTGTCTGTTGTCTGGTACATCAACAAACAGGGAAGAACCAAGTTTTAACCCCTATGTTGAGAAACCATATAATTGTGGGAATTGGCAATCTCTTCCAACCACTTTCTAGTGGCAACGCACATTCCAGGGAAGTCAGACAAGCTCAGCAGAACTACTCTGATGCCTCTTGAGTGGTGTATCAACCCATCAGTACCAGACATGATCTTCTAGAAATGGGGTCATCCCTGCTGTGATCTTTTCTCCTCTCCTTCCAGCACCAAGTGCAGCAAGTATTTTGCCCTGATCCCCCCTCTGGGGGAGCCCCCCAGAGATGTTGTGGTCCAGGTTTGGCCCCCAGTCTTCTTTATGCCTATCATTCTCTTCTCCTGATACCCAAATTCCTCCAGAAAGTTCAGAGGTTGATGTGCAGAGTCATCTTCATTGCCCTATTCTGGCCTCAACAAGTTTGGTTCCCCTTTCTGTGGTCTCACCTGATGTGTCCTCCTTGGGCTCTCAATCCCATTCTGGATCCTCTGTTCCATCTTCGGGCAGTCAACATCCAGATAATCTCAGCCTGAAGCTAACAGCTTGGCTACTGCACTTCCACTGATAGCTAGAACTCCGATTCAGAAGATTCTGATTGCAGCTCATAAGGCCTCTACCAGAAACATTTATTCTAGCAAATGGAAAAGATTCTCTATTTCGGCAAGACAGCATCATTTAGACCCTTTTGCAGCTCCCGTCCCAGCAATTCTGGACTTCTTGGCTGACATTTTTAACTGTGGAGCTAGCTTTTCCACAGCCAAGGTGCAGTCAGCAGCCATCTCAAATGTCCATATTGGTGAAGACTCTACATCTTTGGCATCCATGAAAATATGTACTTCAGCCTGCGGTCAATGACCCTACGCCTCTTTGGGAACCTTACTTTGGTATTTACAGACTCAGGTTTCTGCTCCATTTGAACCAGCTGCCACAGTTGATTTGCAATTTTTGTCTTGGAAGACAGCCTTCTTGGTGGCTATCACCTCTGCTAAGAGAGTTTCCGAACTTCACGCCTTATCCATTAAACCCCCATCTTATTTTCCACAAAGACAGAGTAACTCTTTGGAGTAATCCTTCCTTTATGCCCAAGGATGCTTCAGAAGCCAACATCAACCAAGTGATTAATCTCCCAGTCTTCCTCCCTAATTTCCAAAACAAGGAAGAATACCAGCTTCATCTGCTTGATGTTCACAGATAGCTACATTTTTTCCTGGACAGGGCAAAAAAGTTCAGAAAATCATACCAACCTTTTGTCTCTTTTGCTAGCTCCAGATTAGGAAGACCAATCACTAAAGTGACTTTAGCTAATTGAATCTCAAAGTGTATTGCACTGGTGTATTCCACTAAAGGAATTCCTCTACCAAATCAGATCAGGGCCCATTCCACTAGGTCTGTATCCACTACTGCAGCCTTTTGGTCAAGAGAGTCCGTTGATGACATTTGTTCCGCAGATACTTGGTCTTCATCTCACACTTTCACATTCCATTACAAATTGTATTTCTATTCCAGAAGCAGAGCTCCCTTTGGCTCTGCCATGCTCCGGAATATCTTTCCTTGAGGACCACCCAGGTTTTATGTGACTGGGGATTCTGTCCAACAGGTTGAAGACCAAATGAAAAAGTTGAGTTCTTACCATAACGTTCTATCTGAGTTGTTGCTTCATTTGTCTTCAACCTTCCCCCTTCCTCTGATCCTGGGAGGATTTGGCAGAAGTTCCTCCAGGTCTCTCCCACTGCTATGTCCTCTGAGCCCCTGATGCTTTCTGCTTTATGGTGTGGCTAATGCTTTCTTGTGTTTTTGGCTAATGTTTCTTTCATTATCAGCTGTAAACTCAATCTGAGGGGTGGAGTGAAAGTGGGGCATTATGAGTAGGAGAGGAGAAATTTAGTTTTCATCTCCAAGGCTGGAATATATTTCAGAGTTGGATCCAAGGACGGATCCAAAACCCACAGGTTGAAGACAAATGAAGCAACAACTCAGATGGAATGTTATGGTAAGAACATAACTTTTTTTTACATGCAATTGTATGGCATTTCATTTAGAATAATATTAAGTAAGTCTAACAATGACACAAATCAAACACCAAGAAAAGAACTCAATGGAATTAATCTTGAACAAGTAACTTGATCCAACATTCTTTATCGACAATATATTTTTCTTTCTAAACTGCACACACTGATTCTGGGCTTTGACTTCTGAAGTTTATTTCATCCGAAAATTACACAAAAACAAAAACTTCATTTCATTTGTTTCCATAGTAAGTGTACAGATGCAAAAACCTAATTTCTTACTAAACTGTAGCGGTATTGGATTCTGGTATGTAACAGGTGGATGCTTTCAATAAAAATGCCACATTTTCTGTGCTAAACCACACTTGGAAAAAACACAAGTAACAGAGGCTATAGGAAGGTAGCTGAGCCCTCACTCTCTATGCAATGAGCATGCCCCCTGTACCCTCTAAATTCTGTAACCAACTTCAGAACTGCTAAGAGTCTGAGAATAGTGTTACTCTTCATGTTAAGGTGATTTTCAGTGAAAAAAAAATATTTTTTCTTTAGAAATATTTTGTTTTTATTTTTTACCTGGAGGGTCCATCAGATGTATCTTTTGTGAATCTGTCTTAATCCATCAGTGGTAGTATTTTTGGGCTTCATCATGTAAATGCATACTTATACAATTAAAATTTGCAAGTGCAGTAGTAGAGTGACACATGATCTTTGAGAAACTAATTAATTACTTGTAAGGTGTTTTTTAACAACTTTACATAATTAACCCTGAGATCAGTGCTTCTTGGGAAGGAAAATTCACTGAGATACAACCATTTCAATCTTTTTATACAGATCAAAGCAGTCTCACATTAGTGAAATTACATTAGAGTATCAATCATTAATATGTAACATTTCTGCCTAGCAGCCATCAGTTTAATTTAATGCTTATGAGGATGCATCACTCTAGTTTCTTTTGCAATTACAATACAGCTTGTTTTAATGATATGGGTATTTGTTTTTTCAAGGAGAGAGCAGTGCTCATATTAAAGTTCCAAGTACATTGAAAATGCATTAGTATGAATCCAGTGTTAGTGTTTTGTGCCCACACTGTGATATCACCTTTGGTTCCTAACCATATCTAATAACCTGAAGATATGGCAAAGGTAGTGTGTGGTCTGGTTTTACATCATTAGATGCAGGATGTTTGCTTCATGACTACATGTCAGAGGATTTCTAAACGTTAGATTATTCGGTTTCTTTGTGCCAGATTAGAGTTGTATATGACAGCCTTTTCTCATAGCCGATTTACAAATACATAGCCTTATAAAACTGAGTCTGTAGTTATCAAGGTAACTCCGAAAGATACTGCAGTATGCCTGGCAAAACATTCATTAAAAGAAAAACAGAATGTGCAACTATACTGATTCTCAACAACTTGTATGTATTTTTTGTTTGTAAAATTTCCATGTACATTATATAATCAAAAAAAGGAGTAGAGGCATCTAAAATAACTAACTAAAAGAAGGAATAAATATGCAATCACAGCCTCACTAGAGTACCAGGGGAAGGAAAACAAAACAATGGGAAAATGAATAAGACTAATAAAAGAAAAAAAATATGAAAACCATTAAGAAACATTATTGCTTGTATTAGTTTAAGCTATAAACTTTGCCAAAAAATACATATTCTGGGGAAAAAAGTCTTAGACACAATTTTTCTGCTTATTGTCTTCTTCTTTACCCATTGTTTGAGTTTCACTTGACAAAATGTAGAAATAAAGACTGACAATTCTTTTTCTGGAAAATGTGGCGACATATTTAATTTCCATTTTTGTAAAATTGGTCTCTCTTTTCAGTGTTGCTGAATGGAGCATGATTTTCTTCTTTCTAGTTCATTGCTCTGTCTTCTTCATACAATTAATATGTATTAATTCAGGTGAATATTGATTTTGTACCCTATAATCTTGTGAATCTGAACCTGCACCAGTCATGATTCAGACTTGTTTTTTCTTTCCCATAGTCCCCACACCTAGATGCTGCACTCTATCCAAATTTGTATAGATAAAATAGTGTATAATGAATTACACTTAGGATCTGCGTAGTATCTTACAATGAAAATTTGAAGTTTAGAAAATATAGGCATCCTTATATACCTTTCCACAATTCTGAATTACCTTTTTAGAAGGCAGTTCTTCACATGTTTTGCTACTTGTATTTACTTTTTATTTTGATCTGTATTGATTCATGATAATATTTAATGTGTTTATATTCCCTTGGATATAAATGCTAAGTCTGTATAATCTGAGACTTAGGGTGTCATTGAGAAACATTTTACTACATAATCCTAGAATATTTTTTTCTCAAGAGCTTCTTCATTTCCTTTGAAAAAAGGTCTAGACTGCCTTCATCCTATGTTGTTGTTGATATTGTTACATTTTTATTTCTAGGCATATTAAGGCTGTTCAGTAAATTATGTATTTTATTTATTGTTATTAGCATGGAATGGATATTCTATGTAATTCTTGTATATTAGAAATTGTCTCTAAGCTCTCTGAACAATTTTTCTGTGATAATACCCAATATTAATCAACCCCTAGGGTCTTATATGACTTCCACTCAAAATAGTTATATTACATTATATGGATAACAATTTTAAGTACTGAAATTCTTCTAAATGCATTAATGTTATCAAAGTGGCATAGTTGTGTCTGTCAGGAAAAAGCAATATCCTGACAATCAAATGGCTGTGCTAAAGTTTTCCAAGAAATTTTAAGGATGCCCCTTCATTTTAAGAACTTGGTTAGTACATTTCTTAACTTCTGGATCCAGGTCACTTTATGATAACCAAATAAATGCAACATAGGAAGCATAATTATAGAAAATGAATAGATTTTAACCAAATTACTTGCCTGCATAATTAAAAAAATAGTATTTGTTGTGTAGTCACAACTTGTTATTCACATTATTGATCATTTTTACTAGTTAAAATATAGTGTTTTTCTCTTTGACATGGCATAATTGACCCCTAAAAATTTAATCTCATGTAATATAGGTATCTCTAAATCCTTGTAAAAAATAATTATTTGTGTCATTTTAGCTTAGAGTAACAGTTTTCTTGTAATATTGAAAATCTGTAACTATTAGTAAGAGATCATCTGTGTATGCTAGACATGAAGTCTTATGATCCTTGGTCATTATGCCTTTGACAGAGTTCAAACTTTTATACAACAGAGGATTTATCGTTAAGATGAATAATGACAAAGGGCACCCTTATTTCACACAGTACTTAAAGAGAAGAAAGGGAGATGTTTACCTTTACCTTTGATAGTTGCTTTGGATCTAATCCTTTCAGAATAGTCATATTGCTGAGCATGTGATTATAGGCATGTCTGAAATCAGGCTTGTACCCTATAAATTCAAAAATGCATGTCATGCTATTCAATGAGGTTTGCATAACATGGTTTGGGTCATGACATGTGTTCCATGCTCAGTGCACAACATAATCACCCCCACAGACTTCAGTGTATGGTTGGTTCAGCCTTCTGGTTCAAAAGGCAGCCTATCCTCCACATGTCTTTGAATTAGTTACTTGTATTTAGAGGAGCACTTACTGTTACACATTCCAGGAATGTATGCTTGCATTCCCCAGTGCATCATAATCAGTCATGTAGAGGGGGTAACTGGCTTGATCAATGCAATGAAACAAATGAAGTTCACAATTACATATTTACAGCTTGTGTTAAGTTTCTGGGCAAGAGAGATGTTAATTACTATATTGCCTTGTCACTGATGGCTGACCTTAGATTAAGGATGCTAAACTAGTCTCTTTTGATTGACCCAACCCTTTCAAAATGTTTCTGTAACACTGGTCAGATATGTTTCAATCAAGTAGCACATGCTGGTTGAGAAGCATTTATGTTCAGTATGCATGCATAAAATGTTTAAATATTTACTGTAAAATATGAGTAAATTTTAAAATTATTCCTTAAAATTAGTAAATAGATGTATATTGACAACACTTGTTACTATGCAGTGTTTTTATTCCATAACATGTAGCATTTTGAACAGTTACACCACACATAAAATGCATGTTGAAAACATATAATACTTGCCTTTCTGTGTGTGTCTGTACACACACACACACACACACACACACACACACACACATATATAACCTGCGTGTGTATATATCAATATATAAATATTTGTATTTAAAAGTTTCCATAAAATTTCACAGAGAAGGTATGTATGTGTAAATAAATCTATTTATAAAATAATTTTTACAATGATGTGCCATTTTACCGATTACGTTAAAGTGAACAGATCTAAATTGTTATTCCTGTTATACTCTTCCAGACAGTTTTGTATGCCCAAAATGTATTAGTCCTGTACTTTTATTACATTCATTCAAATTCCTCTTTTTTTAGAAGTGAAAAATAGATTTTTTTTCATCATCTTTAACTTGTAGGAAGTGAAGTACATTTTGAGTCTATTGCATGAAACACAACATTGGAAGAAGACTTTTCCTGTATAAAATTCCTCCAGAGTGTACCACGTTGGATCTTTAAAGCTACATTTCTATTCAATTTTATATGTCTACATGTTTCCTTAGCTGAGCATTTGTATCAGATCCTTTTCAAAAAAGGTGGGATGTAACTTCTTATGTTATTTTTTAGAGTCATGGAATACCTCCAGATATTATATACTGATAGTTATTTATCAAAAAATGTGTATCCAGACATTTCACCATTTTTAAAAGCCAAGCAGTAGTCTTCCCAGGTGATACTTTACATACAGAATGACTGTCACCTATTTATTAACTTTACAGTGCAAGCTGGACAGGTAGTGTTAGAGAACTATATATTGCTTTTGTTTTCCACATCTTGGTCCTTTACAATGCATTTGAAGTGTCTGTTATGATGCTTAGTGTGCACCCTATTTGAAAATATTAGCTTAAGTGGTGTTCAGTAGGTAAGCACACTGAAAAGTGCTTATGATTCCATTTTAACAATGGATATATATATATATATATATATATATATATATATATATATAGATAGATATATACTAATGTCTTTTGGCTTTTCCCGGTTAGGGGTTGCCACAGCGGAACTCCGGTCTGCTAATGATTGGCAGTGGATTTTTACGGTGCCGAGGTGCCAGCCTGACGCCCAACCTTCAAAGAAGGCACATCCATTCACACACGTACCTACCTGCATGTCTTTAAACATCACTCGACCACAGGGAGGACATGCAGACTCCACAAAGAAGGCCGAGAATCGAACTGGAGAACCTCTTTCTGTGAGGCGACAATGCTAACCACTGTGGCTGCCATATATATATATATATATATATATATATATATATATATATATATATATGGGTCCACATCACATGACTGAAACTCAAAATGCTGAATTTCATTTGACTGAGACCACAATACCTAATTTTCAAACTACTGAAAACTCATTTGACTGAATCTCCTATTAAAAGCTTACAATCCTGAATTTCAAAATACTGAATTTTAAGCCACAGACACACTTACAACACCAACTAGTAACTCATTCCAAAACTGAAAAAGTACTTACCCTCATATATACTAACTTCAGGATCGCACTACAGGTGGAAAAAGGGCATACACCTTTTACTTACCTTACAGTACTGTGCACACTGCCACTACTGCTGGGAGCACATGAAACATCCACCATATTACTTTAGATACTTCTCATAAAAATGTAGAGAGACATAGCACATTTAGAAACACTACAACACTACTTTCTATGCTGTTGATATTCTGACACTTGACACTTTAAGTTACAGTAATGTGTTTTTATCTCAACCAAGTCACAGTTGAAGGGAAACACACATCACAGCTATAGCTTACAATTCAGGATTTAGAAATTCAGGATTGTAAGCTTTCAATATAATGAGATTCATTCAAAAGAGTTTTCAGTATTTTGAAAAATTATTTTTACATAGATTAATTTCTGGATTAATGCCCGTGGCTTAAATTAGAAGCTAGTGTTTTCTATAAGAAGTTGTTGTCGTGTCTTTCGGATTATCCCGTTTAGGGGTTGCCACAGCGGAACTCCGGTCCGCTAATGTTTGGTAGTAGATTTTTACGTGCCGAGTTACCAGCCCTGATGCACAACCTTCACAAAATAAGGCAAAATGATGACGTCCATGAGAAGTGCTAAGTTTCATGCATATGTAGTCCCATTACTTTTTATTTTTTCCTTTAACAAATGTTCAGTGTAAGTCAAGAAGTCTGCAGCTAAAAGCAGTGTACATCTGTTCTTATGTCTCCATGAAGACAAGCTGACTGCAAGTGCTAGCAATTAATCTTGAGAGTTCTGAGCATTGTTTGCTGGGGGAGATAAAAAATGTAAACATACAAGGGCAAGTAGTTCAGTAAAAAGTTTGAAATTATTGGAAGTAAATAGGTAGCACTTTCCCTAACAGCCTTAATATTTCAGTTTATTTAATAGAATAGTATACAATTTAGTTTTATTTAAAGATAGCTAGTGGACTTTCTCTTAAGGCTAAAAGCTAATGTTTTGTGCAAGCATACAAGCTGGTTTTCAAATCTGGGAGGGAATAAAGACAAACAAACAGACAGCCATCAGTATAAGTGCGAGCACAGGCTGTAACGTGCTTTAGCATGGATAACCATAATTTTAGATTAGGTAATGCCATTGGGTGCAGCTGTCGCTTTGGGGCAATTGGTCCTATCAGGAGGGTTAAACTTCATTTTTGAAGATGCACATAGTTTTGCGTGTTTGTTCTTAATTAATAGGTTATGGGGGTGTTCTGAAAATGTATTTAGTTTTTTGTTTGAGGGTTTTCTTTAAAATAAGAAATCTTGAAAAATATGACATAGGTTGAAATGGAGATTACAAAAAACAACTGTATAAAAGATCAACCTGTCAAACAGTGTGTGTATGAAACAAAAGTTGTTCTTCATGTTTCACTGTTGCAGTCATCACACTTGGGTTATCCTGCCAGGGGTAGCCCTCAGTCAGCCCGAATACCAGAGGCTTAGTATTTCTGTGTCAGTTGCTGTTGCTCCAGGACTGATGTCAGGTCATCAGTGGTATAAAATCAGGCACCCAACACCATTACATAAGTCTTTCTTCCTGAGGAACCTGAAGCAGAAACAGTTTGCATGAATGTTGATTGGCTGCTACCTGAGTTTTTGTTTCTAAATTGAAGTTGAAGTCTTCTAAAGTTAAGTACCCCATTGTGGATCCTTTTTTTCTTGCTCTAACCGATGTTAGAAAAAGTTAATAGTCCCTCACTGTCGCTTTTGTGCTTTGCTCAATGCCAGAACTATACGTGGTCGGGCCCTTATTGTAGCTAAATATTTTCGCTCTCAGTCCTCATATTCCAGTATGGCCATCCATCTACTGATCTTCCGAAAAAATGTAAGGATAAAGACAGAGACAGACTGCACAGGTCCAAAACTGCCAACGATGCTTCCATTAAGCTAGTCACCAGTTCTCTGGTCCTCAGTGAGGTGCTTTCGCAGCCCCCGATGCCTGCTTCTTTGGATTTGCAGGCTGCTACCAAGACCTGTTTGAGTCTGGTATTCTGCGAGACTCTTCGACTAAGGATCCTGGCTATGTCTCTTCCTTGGGTAGGTCAGGAACCACACAGCAGGCACCAGCTTCCAAGGAAGTTCTTTGCACTACCAATACTTGACACAAACTGACTTCTTTCGTGTCTTCAGTTCTTTTTAAAACTACCAAGTTTCTAAGGCCCAGGGTATGAACTACGCCTAGAAAAATGACGCAAGCTCAGGCACCTGCTTCCATGCCTCAATCTGAAATGCTTAAAATGGGAGAAGACCTTATTATGCTTATTAGGGGAAACCATGCTACCCCTTCCAAAATAAAAAGAGACTTGTCCCCAGTAGTTTTATCTGAACAGGAGTCTAACTCCGGGGTTTCTGAATATGAAGACATGCAATCCCTCTCTGCTTATGAGGATTCTAATGTAGAGGAATCCATTCCTTCTGCCTCTCCTCCTGAGGATTTTTCATTTGATGAAACCCTACATACTTTAAGGGAGCATTTCCAATGGGAAGGTCAGGACTATCCTCAGTCAAAAAAGAGACTCGGAATTCTTAGATTTATCACAGCACAGACCTTTAGCCATTCTTCCTGTCCTGGATATTGTGGATGGTGTTTTTTTGGAATCCAGTTTGACTCCTGACACCCTTCCTCCTGCTCCCAGGAAACCTGACAGGTACTACAGAGTCCCTGACTCTCCCAAATTCCTTTTCAAAAATCCTACTGCTGAACCAGAAGTAATCTCCCAAGGACCTAAAGGAATTAAAGCAACCTCAGCTAAGAATCCCACCCCCTCAGACAGGGATTCCGAGCTTTAAACAGATGGGGTAAAAAAGTATATACCTCTGCAACTCTTGCTATTAGAGCACTAAATTGTCAGTTCCACATGCTGAAATAGTAGCATACCATGGAACTCCTCAAACAAAAAATATCTTCCTTTCCTGCTTGTGCGGAAAATAAAGAATTACAAGAGCTTATGCATTCTGCAAGCCAAGTTAGTAAGCACACCTTGCAATGTGACTGACACCCTAGAAGCATCTTGCAGGGCAGCAGTCACTGGTTCTGTCCTTAGAAGGCATGCTGGGCTTAAGGAACAGACCTTGCCAGACCATGTTAAATCAAAATTATTGGACGCACCATTGAACAAAGACAACTAGTTTGGCACCAAGGCAGAAGAGGCCTTAAAAAGATGGAAGAAAAAGCTAAATCTATGCATACAGTTAAAGACTTTTTACAGGTCCAGCCTCCAAGGTTCAGTAGGCATTACCCTTCCAAGCAATGGTCCTTTCTTGCCCCCTCCAGGCCAGCTCAGCCCTGACCCAGGGGAAGCAGACCCCCCCTAGATAGCAGCCCCAGGGAATGCAGAGATCTAAGCAATGGAGTTCCTCCTCTTCAAAAACAGGGAGTGCTAAGTTACCACCTTATGGTAAGAACTCACAATGACTTCACAACTCCACCGCTTACCCCTACCCACCTGCTTGTGCCCCTAGGAGAAAAACTCTCCTTCCATGCAAGCAACTGGGCCTCTATTACCAACGACCGATGGGTCCTCAACATAGAGTCCCAGGGATACAAATTTTATTTCCACACTCTGCCAACCCCAAAAGGGTTCCCAGATCTTCCTCCAAACCAGTGGGCAGAGGCCAAAAAGCAAGTCCTTTCCCTGCTGTCCATGAGGGCAATACAGCATGTTCCTGCAGACCAGATAGGCTGAGGTTTCTATTCCAGACTCTTCCTGATACCCAAAAAAGAGGGCACCTGGTGCCCAATCCTTGATCTATCCATTCTAAACACCTTTCTGGTGATACCAAAATTCAAAATACTCACCCTCCAGTAGCTTTTTCCTATGCTTTCCAAGGATGCTTGGTTAGCCACCCTAGACCTAAAAGAGGCCTACCTATACATCCCAATCAGGGAATCTTGCAGGAAATATCTATGTTTCAGGGGAGGATCTATGCACTTTCAGTTCTCTGTGCTTCCCTTTGGCTTATCCATTGATCCCAGAGATTTCGCAAAATGCCTGGCTCTAGCTATTGCTTTCTGCAGACAAAGAAATATTCAAATTTACCCCTACTTAAATGATTGTTTGATTCGGGCAGACAGGAAAAGCTGTTACAACACCTGGCCTTTGTAAAGGACCTACTGACCTCCCTGGGGTATACTATCAATGAAAAGAAAGCAAAACCAGTCCCCATACAAAAAATTGTATTCCTGGGAGCAAGCCTGGACACAGTATCCCAGATGGCATTCCTTACTCCAGAAAAACAAGCCTACCTGACAGGCTACTTCTCTCAACTAGCCACCAGAATCCAGTTATCCACAAGGAAAATCCTGCAAGCTCTAGGGTTCATGGCCTCCTGCATTCTACTCATTCCATATGACAGACCGCATATGAGGAAACTACAATCGTACCTAAAAAGCCTTTGGTTTTAACACTCTCAAGACCTGGAAACTATCATACCTATGATACCCTATGTAAGGAAAGATTTTCTTTGGTGGGCAGCAGCATGCAACCAAAACAAGGGACTTCCCTTCTCACAACCCCATGCCGCCCAGACGCTCACCACAGATGCATCAGACTATGCCTGGGGTGCACACCTGGATGGCAGGTGCATTCAGGGCCATTGAAGCCCAAATCAAATACATCTGCACATCAACCTAAATGAGATGCTAGCTGTTCATGCCCTGACAACTTTCAGACCCTTAATTTCCTTGGGGCCTCTAGTGATCAAAACAGACAACACCACAGTGATGTGGTATATCAACAAGCAGGGAGGGAGTCACGCTTATCCTCTCTGCAGGCTCGTAATGACCCTGTGGCACATGGCCTCAGCCATGCAAATACACCTGGTAGCACAATTCCTGCCATACTCCCCTCTCTGGCAGACAACTTAAGCAGAAACCTGCTAGACCTACACAATTGCAGCTAGACCACAGAACCTTCAACCTTGTAACCCAGAAATGGGGCACCCCGAAGGTGGACCTCTTTGCCTCCCACTCCAATCATCAGCTCAGCATATTCTGTACCAGGAAACCTTACAGCAAGGGCTGGAAAGTGGATGCTCTAGCCTTCCAATGGGTAAACCTCTTGATCTATGCATTTCCCCCTCTTCCTCTCATTTCAAGGGTACTGCTCAAAATAAGGGAGGGAAAAACCAAGGGCAATCTTGATTGCCCCAGACTGGCCATGCCAGCACTGGTACCCACTGCTGTGCAGCCTGTCATCCCTGCCACCATGGCACCTACCTCAGATCCCAACACTCCTGACTCAGAAGAATGGAGAATTAATGCATCCACAATTGCAGGTCCTAAACCTGGCAGCCTGGCTTATTCCTGGACCTCTCCTCAAGCTGCCAGCCTAAGCAAACAAATCCTGGATGTTATACATGAGGCCAGATGCCCCAGCACTAGAAATTTCTATGCTGAGAAGTGGAAAAGGTTTTGCACCTGGATCCAGGCTAAGGGAGCTGAAACAGCATATCCCTCCCTACCTCTCATCCTGGATTACCTAGCAGACCTACTACACAGGGGTCTATCCTTCTCTTCTATTAAAACTCATGCCTCTGCCATCTCTGCTCATTACAGCACAGAGCCACTTGTCTTCTCACACCCTCTCATCAAACAGTTCCTAAGAGGGGCTAACCAGAAGAGCTCCTACCCCAGCTTGGGACCTTAACTTTGTGTTGGAAAAGCTCACCCTACCCCCCCCCCCTTTGAGCCTGCAGCTTCAGCAGAGTTAAAATTCCTCTATTGGAAAACAGCCTTGCTCCTGGCCATCGCTTCAGCTAGAAGAGTTTCAGAGCTACAAGCACTCATGGCTGTAGAGCCCTTCATCATTTTCCATGCTGACAAGGGTCTCCCTCAGGACTAACCCATCCTTCATGTCTAAACTGGTGTCCAGTGTGGCTCTCAACCAATCCATTCATTTGCCCACCTTCTTCCCTAACCCACAAAACAAGGGGGAAAGGATTCTGCACTCTCTAGATGTGCACAGACAGCTCAGATTCCATCTGGATAGGACTAAATCTTTTAGAAAAACTGACCAATTGCTAGCCAGCTTCACAGCAGGAGCAGAGGGCAAGGCCATATCCAAACAATCTCCAAATGGTAGCACACTGTATCCATTTCTGCTGTTTATTGCAGAAATGGATAGCACACTGCATCCATTTCTGCTATAAACAGCATGGGAAACCACCCCAAAGGGGGTCGGGATGCATTCCACCCAGGCAACCTCCACCTCTCTAGCTTTTCTCAGAGGGGTTCCCACCAGGGACATCCTGGAGGCTGCAGCATGGACTTCTGTTCATACCTTCACCAAGCATTACCACCTGCTTGTCTCCTACAAATCCAGGGCAGGCTTTGCCACTGCAGTCTTGCAGGGCATCCTAGCCAGCCCCCAGTCTTCTTGACTGCCTCCACCCTTTTCTTCAGCTTTGGGAATCAACCCAAGTGCGACGGCTGCAACAGTGAAACACGAAGAACATAGTACAGTTGTGTACACTTACCATAAATGTAGATGTTCAATTGTATTCACTGTTGCAGTCCTGGTTTCCCACCCTCCATCCCCCTTCTCTTTCTCTCTCTCTTCCTCTCTCCTTACAGAGAATTTTTGGTATTTACTTTCTACTGTGGGGTTCTTCCATCATAATCTAGCTCCCTATTTGGGGGCTCCTGACAGTTGGGGCAAGAAAAACTGATGTAATGGTGTCAGTTGCCTGATTTTATACCATACAACCTGACATCAGTCCTGGAGCGACAGCAACTGACACTGAAATACTAAGCCTCTGGTATTTGGGCTGACTGAGGGCCACCCCTGGCAAGATAACCCAAGTGTGATGACTGCAACAGTGAATACACTCAAACATCTACATTTATGATAAGTGTACACAACTGTACTTTGGAAATACACATTCAAAACAGCAATGATATATAATAGGCAGAATAATAACTTCTTATCAGAATGGCTACACTATCCAAATTATTTTGGAATGTATAGACAAAAAGGTAAGACTATTGAATTAAATTAAGAAATACAGAGAGCAAATAGCAATGCTGCAGAAGACACATTTAGAAAAAAATTAGCATGTGAATTTGATAAAAAAGGGATTTCAGGATGGATATTCAGCAGAATAGCAGAGAAAAGGCAAAATGGGTGCAATTATACTAAATGAGCTTGAATAGTGTTAGAAGAGGAAAACAGGATAAGGGTAGATTTGTGATAGTAGGGGGCTGCTGGCAAGGAAGATTACATTGGCATGTATTTATACTCCACCAAAAACTTATTTTGGAGCTTAAGAAGATTTTTGGGAGAAATAATTAGCTTTCAGCAGGGAATATTGCTTATAGGTGGATAATGGCAGTTGATTTACAACAGTGAGAATGTAGCTACAGGACCTAAAAAGGAAAAAATACAACAAAAGAGAGTAGACTTCTAAAGAAATTTATGAAAATATTTGATATGGAAGATAGAAATTCAGTAGTAGTAACCTTGAAACAATTTACATGTTATTCCCCAAGGTGCAATAACTGGTCTAGACTAGATAGAAATCGTATTTCACAGGAACATGTGCATTTAATTTAAAGTTTCAACACACATCCAATAACTAAGAGCATGCATCAATAAAAACTAAGATAAAATGCAGGGTACTGAAGTAAAATGAGAGACTGGCAGTTTCCCACCTGCCTGTTAAAAAGAGTGAAACTTAAGGAATGGGTAGTGGAAATTATTCAAGAGTTATTAAAGAACAAAGAAATTTCTTCAGATGTTCATGAGTGGGATAAAATGAAAATGGAGTTTACAAATAGGGTAGAAATAAAAGAAAAAGAAATATGGTTAAGGAGTAACAGGAATTGTTTAGAGTGAATGATAATGGTTAAAGTATAGCAGAATAATAAATCTCACAGAATAAGAAGAGGCAAAACTACAGAGTGCTAAAGAGAAAATGATAATTTGCATCAGTTTAGAAAAATTGCTGTTAAGCAACTTTTTTTGATAACTCCAGAGCATAAAAACTTTTAGCATTACACTTTGGGCAACAGAAACTAGAATGAGTTGTTGCCAAACTTAGGGGCCTATAACAAAAAAAAAAAACACAGAGACCCTAAAGATGTATTAGAGATATTTCAGAAATTTTGTGAAATTTTGTACAAAGCAGAAAAATATGGAAATCAGGAAAGAGCACAACTGGAGATATTTATAGAAGAGTTAAATATTCCAAGGTTAGACATAAATGAAGCACAACAATTAACTGTTAAGACAGAAGGAGATGAGATAAAACAGTGATGTGTAATCAATCTACAGGAAAGTCTCCAGGAGGATATGGTATTCCTGTAGAAGTCTGGAAGTTAGGAGGGAAGAAAGTGATAAAGGTTTTGTGTAACAGTATTTTAAAAGGAGAGGAAGCACTAACATCTTGAAAGATAACTGTGGTGGCTGTAATAACTAAATACAGTGAAGACCCTTCAGACCCAGCTTCATATAGACCAATTTCAATTTTATTCCATGATTATAAAGTGTTTGTCTATACTAGCTAAAAAATGGCACAGGTTTTGCCAAAATTGATAGCTATAGACCAATATGGGTTTGTGGAGGGGAGGCAACATTTGACAACATTAATAGAACAATGATGATTCAGAGGGAAGAAGAATGTTGGAAAATACCACTGTTGATGGGTCTTGATGCAGAGCAAATTGAGATTTTATGAGCAGGGCAATGGAAGCATTTGCATTCCTTGATACAGAAATATGGTTAATTAGAAAGATATATGAAGGATCGAAGGCAAGAATTAAAGTAGGAGGGTTCCTCTTCTATAAGTTGTGTCTGAACAGAGGAACCAGGCAGGGGTGTCCTCTTTCCCTTTTGTTTGCTTTATATTTACAGCCATTCACAAAGAAAATAAGAGACCAAGAAATTTAAGGATATAATTGGTATGGTAATCAAGAAATTTGGCTGTATTTGCAGACAATATTATTTTGTACATGATAAAGCTAGAAAAGGAAATATCAGTGCTGTGAAACATTTTGAGACAGTTTCAAGTCTTTTTAGGATATAAAATGAATGAAGATAAAACAAAAGCTATACCCTAGGTAATTTATATCTCCACACATTAATTGGTTCAGCAATACCCATATTTATGGGGATATGATAAGATGAAGTATTTAGGAGTATGGATTAAAACGTCTTCTGTTAAGACAGCTAGGGATCTGTGGTAAGAGATTAAATAAAAGATAACACCAAAACTGAGAAACTGGATGTTCCTGCTTATGTAAATGGATAGTAAAATACAAGCATTAAAAATGTTTTAGTCCCTTTATTTCTGTTAACATGTCAGACATATTTTTTTCAACTAGAGGAGAATTTGTGTACAATAATTAATAAAGACTGTAAGGAATTTGGGCAACAAACAGCAAACTTGAATAAAAATGTAAAGGCAACTGAAACACGAAGAACTAAATGTAAATAAACAGTGAAGCACACAAATTTATTCAAAACACTTTTTGTCCAGCTTTATAGCCAAACTTCCTCAGACAACTTTAAAAACTACAACCAGCATACATTTATACATCTCAAAATTAGTCATGTGTTCAAATCAATCAACTTTTAAAAAGACACATTTCTGAAAACAATAAAAACCTCCCTGGTGAAAATACTGAAATGAGAATGCTATAATACATTACTGAACATATAATAAAAGTGTGTATGTATGTTTAGATATATATATATAAAACATGTTAAAAAGTCATCCAACAATTAGGTCACACATATAATACTCTAAAAGAACCTAGTTTATATAATACGGAACAGTTACAGCCAGTTTTACTGTAAAAGGCGTCTTAATTTTAAAATACAAGACACAGATACCTTATCATTCAACCCAGGAGCCTTATAAGATTGTAATTTCAACTGCCAAATCAATTCTTGCCTCTCCAAAAGTAACTGAAATGGGCCCCCTTTGAAGTCTGGAAGAATTTGATCTAGAACTCTAAATGCAAAGGAATGAGTAGGATTTTGATTGCAGTGCTTGGCTAGGGCAGTCTCCATCTTACTTTTCCTTATACTATACAAATGTTCATAAATCCTGTCTTTAAACTTCCTGTCAGTCTTGCCTATGTAAAATGCAGGATAAGACTGGCAGGAAGCAAAGTATGCCACTGATTTAGAAGAACAAGAATATCTTCCTTTGATTTTATAAACCTTGTTGTTGATAGTAACACTAGCTCCAGTTGCCAAATACCTACAAAAATTACATGACTCACATTTAAATGTCCCATCTATTCTACAAGACACTTTCTTACTCATTTCCATTATGTTTTTCAAGTTGTTGCCTCTTTTATATGTTACTGAAGGTCTGCCACCTAACCTTATTGTTAAATCCATCTCAAAAGTGAACAAACTCAAGTTCTTTTGCAAAATTAACCTTATGGCATCAGCCTCCAGACCGACCGGTGTAATAAAGCTCATTAGAAATTTAGACTTTGGATCTTCTGAGCAGGTAGTAATACAGATGGGAGTGTGGCCATCTGATACATGGTCCTTTATATTGTGTTTACTGCTCTGCCCCATCAAAATGGGCTTGTATATACCTGCTCTCCTTTTATTTTGAACCTCTTCTATAATGTCTAGTATCAAAGCTTCAGGGTATCCCCTCATCAGAAACATTCCCTTAAGTACCTCACATTCTTCAAAAAATCTATCATCTTCTGTTACCATCTGGGCAGCACGGACCATTTGGCCCTTTACCACAGATTTTTTCTGGTACTGGGGGTGGGCGCTCGTGTAATGTAGCATAGCATTAGAGTAAGTTTCCTTACGGTAAATACTAGCCACAAAGCATCTGTTAATAACATCCTTCCTCAGTTCTACATCTAGATAAGCTATTCTTTCATCAGCAAACGTATGCGTGAATTTCAAAAAATCTGTATTGTTGTTAATTCCTTCCAAGAAACTGTCTACCTCTAAGTTGTCCCCATCAAGCAAGATGAAGACATCATCTAAAAATCTAGTGTAGAACTTCACTTTAGTTAGGGTTTCAGGTACATTCAGTACATACTGGTGTTCCCATTGGGTAAGGAATTTATTTGGGAGGGGAAGAGGATAAGGATCAAGTGGGGTAATTTGATCCTTTCAGTAAAACAAGGTAATTGGGGTCACATGATTTGAAGGGATATTTTTAGAGCTAAACAATTAGGGCTCATATCCATAACACAAACAGAAAGTTATAATTCAAAGTGATGGTGAAGCAGTGTGGAAATTCAAGAAATAAGGAGAGGGTGGGATTTTGGATACAGATCCTTAAGGATAATAACAAGAGCCGTACAAAATATTCATAAAGCAGCAGAAAGTATTATAAGAACTAAGTCAACACAATAATGTAGAAGAGAGATTTTTGCCAATGGGCATGACTGCCAGTAGAGGTACACAGAATAGGCAAAAGGTGGCTGAAATTTATTGGAGAAAATGGCAGAGGAACCCCAAGGTATTGTGAGTAAATAGCTAGAGAGGGAAAGGCAGTAGAATGGGATGAGGCCAAGAAGACATTTAGACTGAGGCTAGAGATTGCCTTCCCTATCAGTTTTTTTTAAACAAGAAACATCTTTATTAAATTATCACTTATGACATAGGCAGTTATACATTTATATAAATGAAAACAAACCATATTGACATAATTATAGTTGCAAACATTATACATCACTTGTAATCTATCCAGTCATTGTCAGTCATTGTCAGTCAAACATTACATTGCTCATTGAAATCCCACCTTCTTTTAAACTTCATTCTTCCACTGCATGGATTATTCCTATAATTCCCATTTTTTCTATGTAATTTGCTCCTACCCTTTTCTAAAGATCCCAATTCCAGTTGTTTTATCTCTGTTACTAAATTCATTACTTCTAGTACAGTTGGTTTTGATTTTGATTTCCATTTTCGACTAATTGCTTTTTAACAGACACCATAATTAGACTCAGCAAGGTCTTGCAATGCTTAGGCAATTCAAATTCTGTGTCATAGTTCAAAAAATTAATTTCTTAATTACACCAATTTGTTCAACCAGTTTCTCTTGACAGAATAGTCTGCAGGGAATCTTTAAAGTCTGCCAACTTATTATACTCCCACAAAATATGTTTCCAACTACCTCTTTCTTCCCCATCATACCTCCAACATTTCCTGTCTACCTGAGGAAAAATTATTTGGAGTCTACTTGGGGTATAAAAATACCAATGTAAACACTTCCAAGCAAAGATCTGAAATCTTCTAGACTTTTTTGCATATTTGGGAGACATTATATGCCCCTTTGTCTCTTTGATAATTGCTTATTAAATATATCTTCCCAATCCTTTGTAAACTCCTTTGATTGAGTATTATAGTTACCATACAATATTTTATATGCTGTACTAATTATTCTTTTTTTAACGGCATCTTCTGTTCTAGATTCTATTAAAACCTCTACGAGTGATGGTCTTTCACTTAGGATCCCCCTATTTCTTTGTCTTTGCCTATACTCTGATATCAGTCCTTGATAGGGAAGGTAGTCTCTAGCCTGCAGTCCAAATAAATGATTGGCCTCTTCCCATTCTATTACCTTTCCCTCTCTAAATATTTGCTCCCAATACCTTGGTTCTTTTGACAGTTTTCTCCAATAAATTCAAGCCCCCACTTACCTATTTTCTGTATCCCTAATTGCAGTCATCCCTGACAGCAGAATCTCCTTTCTCAATTCCCTTGTTGGATTAGTTCCTAGAATACTTTCTACTTCTTTATGAATATTACATTCTGTATAGTTATAGTTATTCATCTTAAGGATCTGCATCCAAAATCCCAGTCTCTCCTTGTTTTTTGAGCTTCCCCCATTCCATCATCATCCCTTTCCACTTTGAATTATAGGTTTCTGCTTGTGCCATGTATAGGAGCCTTAACTGTGTAGCTCTGAAAGTCCCCTTCAAATCAGGTAATCCCAAACTGCCTTGTTGTATTTGAAGATTCAGCTTATCCCACTTAACTTTTGCCATCTTCACCTCCCATAAAAAATCCTCCAGCTCTTTATTAATTTCTATCCACAATGTCTCCGCTTATTAATTAAAATTTGCCTGATCTGTGTATAAAACTAAAGGGACTAAAACACTTTATCTGCTTGTATCTTGCTATCCATTTCCATATAACAGAGCTTCTACTTTCTCAGTTTTTGTATTATCTTTTGTTTAGTCTCTTCCCCCCATAATCTTAGATGCTACACCAGAATCTTTTTTAATCAATACGGCTAAATATTTCATTTTATCATGCCCCCATAAATATAGATATTGCTGAACCAATCTGTGTGTGGGTATATAATTTATGTTTATTGCTTTTGTTTTAGCTTCATTAATTTTGTATCCTTAAAAGATATGAAACTGCCCCAAAATGTTCCAAAACACTGAAATGTCCTTTTCTGCTTTTATCAGGTATAAAGTAATATCTTCTTCAAGTAGAGCCAACTTTTCTTGACTACTATACCAATTTTATTCATGAATTTCTGAGTCCCTTATCTTGTTTGCCAATGGTTCTAAATGTAATGCAAATAACAAAGGGTGAAGAGGACACCCTTGCCTGGTTCCTTTGCTCAAACAGAAATTATTAGAGAGGAACCCCCCCCCATTTTAATTTTCACCTCTGATGTCAATGCTTCCATTGCCCTGCTCATAAACTCCCAGCTTACTCTGTCCAATTCTTTTTCTGAATCAAGACCCATCAATAACAGTGGTATTTTCTTACATTTTGCTTTCCTTTGGATCATCAATGTTCTGTTAATTTTATCAAAAGTTTGTCTCCCCTCCACAAAATCACATTAATCCATATCTGTTAATTTTGGCATCCCATTCACCATTATTTTAGCTACTATAGACATAAACACTTTATAATTATGGTTTATGACTGAAATGGGCCTGGCACCACTGCTTTCCTCCAGGAGGTTGTTGCTTCTTCTGTTAAAGTACTGTTAAAACCTTCCAGATCTTTATCAGTTTTTTCCTCTCCTAGCTTCCAAACTTCAACAGGAATGCTATCTTTTCCTGGGGAATTTCCTGTGGATTGGTTATATATCATGATTTTTATCTCATTTTCTTCTGTCCTAATTCTTAGTAATTGAGCTTCATCTACCTCTAACCTTGGCATATGTAATACTTCCATAAACATATCCATTTGTACCTTTTCTTGATTTCCATATTTCTCTGCTTTATACAGACTTTATACAGAGTTTTATAAAATTTCTGACATATTTCTAGTATCTTTACAGGATCTCATGTTATCTTACTTGTTACAGGCTCCATTAGCGTGGCAACAACCCTTTCTACTTTCTGTTGCCTGACTCATTATGCTAAAAGTTTTTGTGCTCTGGAGTTATCAAAAAAGCAGTTGCTTAACAGCAATCTTTCTAAACTCATGCATATTATCGAGGTAATCCCTTATTTTCTGTTTAGCATTCTGCAGTTTCTCAATTTCTTGTTCCATGAGGTTCCCCCTATTCTGAAATACTTTAACATTTGTCAGTACGTCTAAATAATTCTGGTTACTTCTTAACCATGTCTCTTTCTCTCTCTCTTTTATTTCCACCCAGTTTTTTAACTTAACTTGAATTTTATCCCACTCCCTAGCTATATTTTCAGGAGAAATTTCTATCTTCTCTAATAATGCCCAAATAATTTCCACCAACCATTCCTTAAATTCCTCTCTTTTCAATAGATAGGGGGGATAGCAACAGTGTCTCACTTTTATTTCATTATTCTGCATTTTTATTTTAGTTATTGTTGAGTGATCTGAAATAGTCATTGGATGCGTATCAAAACTTTCAATGAAATGCACATTCTCCTGTGAAATGTAAGTTCTAGCCCAGTTTTGTATCTTGGGGAATAATATGTAAATTCACTCTGAATGCCTTACTACTGAAGTCACATCTTACATACCAAACATTTTCATACATTTCTTCAAAAATCTACCCTCTTTTGTTATTTTTTCCTTTCCTGGCCCCCCAGACACATCTTCATTGCTGCAAATAAAATTCCAGTCCCCATGTATAAGTAATGCTCCTTGCTAAAAGCTGATTATTTCTCACAGAATTTTCTTAAGGTCCATTATATCAGTTTTGGGTGGAATATAAATGCATGCAGTATAGTCATCCTCCCTTGTCAGTAACCCCTTAGTACTACAAATCTACCATCATTATATTTTTTTATCATCCTCTTCTATCACTACTGGAGATCCTCTTGCAATTAATATAAAGCAATCCACTTTTCCTTTGTCCCAGGTATTCTGCTGAATAACCATCCTGAAAACCTTTCTTTATCAAATTCACATGTTCAGTTCTTTCCAAAAGTGTCTCCTGTAGCATAACTATTTGCACTCTACATTTTTTAATATAGTTCACTACTCTTTTTTTTGTATATATTTGTGAGGCCATTTACATTTAAAGATAATATAAAAAGTCATTATGCTAAAAAGTTATTTCCACCTTTTATGTGTAACAGCTTTTTTGTTAAGTATCTATTTCCAGCTTTTGTGTTACATGCATACACTAAAGTTTGATCTTCTATACAGTTGTTTGTTGTCATATCCATTTGTGCGTATGTCACATTTTACAAAAGTTTTTGCTTTATTGAAAGCTTTCAAATAAAAAAAAGGTACTTGTGTATTAGTGCAACCAGATTATGAGCAGGGAAATGTCTCTTTTCCAAACCTCTTCTCCTGTCGAAATATCTAGTGACACGTTCTTGGGAACTGTGTGCATCACTGACCTATCATTATGTTTGAGTTAAAAGGTCATATGTTTAAATGTACAGGAGAGTAGTATTACATTACAGTGCAAATCATAATGTTTTGCACATAACACTTTCAACAGAAAATGCCACAAGGGTTTGGCTTATTAGGAAAGACTGAAATTCAAGACCTGTCAGCATGTCCGTTATTCCTCATTTGAATTGGCTATTGTACAATGTTTGTAAAGGTAGCTACTTAAATTAGTGGCCAGGCCTTTTTGTGCAAGTGCAGCAAACAGTGAGTGGTTTATTTTACAGCTTTTTTTATGTCAGCGGCTGAAGTATGCATAAACGTCTTGAAGCAGACTGCGTTGTCATGTATGTACTGTGTTCTGCCCGCATTGAATTGACAATCTGAATTGGGAGTTAAGCATATATTGTACACCCTAAAGCATCTGGATTAGGTGGCGGCTATCAAACTATCTGTTTGTAGAATGCAGTTTTGGTTTTGTTACTTGCCTGAGTAGAAACCTGACTTGAGCACAAGCATTCCTTCAAGAATTGTGTATGTAATGTCACAATAAGACATCAGTCTGAAGTTCCACTCTTTGCTTTCCACTCTTAGCTTTATTTGTTCATTGCTTGTTACTTAATGACAATTTAGTGACACACACCACTTACCAAGACACGTTGACCAGATATTTCGAGAGGAGAATGGCTTGGAACTGAGCCATTTCCCTGTTCATAATCTGGTTGTGATAATACGTAAGTACCAAAACAGCCCCAACACTCCCCTAAAACCTATTAACTTGTACATTTTCAAATATTGAAGTTTTATTCTCTTAATAAGGGTGGCCACAGTAGTGCAGCTTTTTGCATTGTCACCTCATAGCAAGAAGTTCTCTGGTTCAATTTTTGGCTGAATTGCATTCTGTGCAGAGTCTGCATGTCCTCCCTGTGGTCACGTGGGTTTCCTCCGAGTGTTCCAGTTTCCTCCCACAATACAAAGACATGCAGTAGGTGAATTGGACTCTCTTAATTGGCCATAGGTGAGTGTGTGTGTGTGTGTGGTGAAAATGAGCTACTGTGGCAGGACTAGCCACCCATCAGTGTAAATCTTGGCTCAAGATGATTGTCACTGCAGAAGTGACACCCTGACCTCATGTGCAAAATGGGGAAAAAGGGGTTGAGGATGGATGGATGGATGGATGGACTCTCCTAATAGGAACAATTGTCCCAAACTGACAGCCACACTCACAGACTTGGGTTAAGCTAAACGGACGTTTATCCATGCTAAGACACATGCTACAGCCTAAGTGCTGTCTGGTTTTATCCTATCTTTATTGCTCTCCCAGAATGAGAAAACACTTGAATGCTTTCAGAAAACATTATCTCCTAGTCATTAAAAGAAAGAAGCATTCTGCTTTTATTGCTCTTCATCAGATAGTCTCCATTGAGACACAAGAACCAGATGCAGAGTTAATTATACAAGCATGTATTTATTTATTTGGTGGGGGAAACTTTATTATATTCAGTGTTCTTTTTTATTTATCTGCTTTCTCTTACAGTGTGTTACTAGATCAAGCCAAGGTCCTTAATCCAGTCATTCCCCTGTGCAAGAATGAGAAAAAGCATATTTTTTTTTTCTTGTAGTGTGTTCTTTTGACCAGACTTTTCTTCTTTTTTTACATTGCACTGCCTGCATTTTTTAAAATTTAACAGGGAGAAAGAGACAAGAAGGAAGAAAAAACAGGATCACCTGTTTACTTTAGTATCCCCATTACACTTGAAAATAACTGAGAAAACTGTAGTTTATAGCATGCAAAATATATCAAGCAATATAAAAATACTACTAAGAACAAAATTCTGTTTTACTTAGACTTAACTCTCTCCCTCATCTTCCCCTTTCCTAAGTGTTCTTCCAATCATTAAAGACATGAAGTAGGACTTATGCTTTAGAGTCACCTACAAGTTTAACAAAGTCAAAAAAAGTCCAATATTTCCATGTTTTCTTGTTCTATCATATTTCACAAATATAATTAATGCTTTGTAATCCCACATTTATTTGTCAATTTCTGAATTGCTGGTTTTACTCCTGTTTACCTCCATTTCCCAGATCCAGCCTCTTGGTTCTTCTGGTCAATTCATTTGCTTTTTTCTCTCTCTCAAGCATTTTCCAATTAAACATTGGAAAAGGTTTCAGTGGCACAGTCTCTCTGTGATCTTTATTACCAGAAAAACATAAAGCAGAATATCCTTCTGTTTTACAGCTCATTTTTTGTTGGACAAACTTTTGCATTTCCTCCTTAGCATGTTCTACATCAAATAATGATTTTGTTCCTTATTCTGAAGATACCTGGGTATAGCAGTTTGAATCTCATGCCTGCTTATCAAAATTCCCTGAACAATGGAATAAATTTACTCCTCCTCTGCCTAGTTTTCAGTGAACAATCATTTTCTGCAAACACTCAACTGTCTCCCACTTTTAGTACTTTACCCTTCTGCTACAGTTTTGTCAGAATCAACTCCTTCTGCTGGTAGGATTGCATCTCTATTAAACATCTAGGTTGCTTTCTTGCAACCAGGTTTGGAGCATACACATGATGTGCCCTTTCAATTAACAACTCCTGCTGTAGAATACCAGTCCAGTTGCTTATTTGTGCTTTCATAAAATTAATATAATCTGTTCGTTCAAGCTTCTCTGGTATAGCAAAAAATCTCGGGGTTTCCCTACATGCCCTGTCCTCTAATTCTATTATTTTTTTAACATCTTTTCTTGAGCAGTCTCCTATTTAGCCAGCTTTTTCTTCATTTTGATGTCTGATTTTTTGCATTTTTTCACCTCATCGCAATATCTTTTTAAAGCTTCTTCCATTTTCCAGCCTTTTGTTATTTTAGTTGATAAACTGCATCACTGTTTTGTTTATTTTAGTCAGCTCTGAATACATTGGACCTATTTCTTTCTCTAGGTTATTAGAAGTAATGTCTTGCGCCAAGGCTGAAGCTCACATGGCTTTTTTTCTGAACACCTGCAGAATTCTTCCCAATTAGTGTTTTCCCTCACTTTTTGTGCTTTTCTTTCAGGTTCTCTGAATTTTCTTTTTTGCTGGCATCCAGGTAATGCACTTACTAGCCAGTTCCTGAAATTTACCCAAAAATACAAGTTTTCTGGCTCTGTCTTCTGAGTTTCTGTTTTCACACTGGGTGAGCTGAAATTAAGCTATTACTCAGTGGGTAGTCATCTTGGACATCCCCCTGTCAGGAATTGATATCAGAGTACAGGCAGGGAGAAGAGTATAAGGAAATCCTAAGGGAAAGCCCTGCTGTGGCAGAGTTTTAGTTGTGTCTGGAGAAGAAGTTGCTGTTAAAAAGGGTTAATCAATAGAGCATATAAAGTATTACGTGATAACTATAAGAATCAATCAGAGGAGGTCAGAAAAGATTGGAAAGAGAGATTTGATAAATAATTTATAAGGGAACAATGAGAGGACATATGTATGGCTCCCAAATATGCAACAAAGTCTACAAGGTTTAGCATTTTTCCTTGGAATTTTTTCCCCCAGTAGACTCCAAAGAAATTTTCTTCAGGTAGATGGCAAATGTTGGAGATATGATGGAAAAGAAAGATGTAACTGAGAGCATATGATCTGATGTTGCCAAGTTTCATTCCATCCTCAACTTATGGATTCAGATCCGATCCTTCAGATCTGACTTGGCCATTACAGTACCTTGTGGTAACCAAAAAAATTCAAGCTTTTCTATTACCCAAAGTACCTCAGATCTTGTTTGCTACTATTCACGTTAGACATGGTGACTAGTTGCTGTCAAGCAGATAAGTGAAATTATTTGAATTAAAATATTTTCTCTTTTAAATACTTTTCTGCATATTTTCTGTTTATCTTTAAGCTTAGCTTGTTTCCCCATACCAAACAACTGTTTTTTTCTTGCTATAAATTCTGTTTCCTTTTTCATATGAAAGTATCTCTGAATACTATGCTAGTATTTTTCCCCTATACACTTAGTGTATTTCCCTTTTTACCATTGCTGGTATTCTGCCCCCTCCCCTTTTTTTCGCTTTCTCTATACAAAAAAAAAGCTTTCTATTTTTAAGTTGTTGTTTTGGCTTAACTATTTTTTCAGTATGGCAGATAAAGAAGAAGGGCCAGCTGGCTTTAAAAAATGTGAGTGTCAGAAGAAAATGCTTTATTCTGACTCGCATGCACTGTGTGTCTATTGTTTGGGACCCCTTCACCTTCAAGCAGATTGTTCTGTATGTCACATGTTCAACCATAGAGTGCTAGTTGAATGCAAAAATAAGCTAATACTTAAAGGTCTTCTTCCACCTGTGTTCAGTGAGGATTATCTGGAGCTTCCCCATTGGATAAACAAAAGGGCAAATCTATATCTTCTAGCCCTTCTTCTTCTTTGAAAATGTCAGAAAAATCTAAGAGGCTGCTGTCTGGTCCGACTTCCCTGTCAGATCCAACAGTGAAAAGACCCAAGCTGTCTGATCCTTCAGCCTCCCTGGATCTGAAAGTGAAAACCAAGAAACATGCAGATCCATCCATTTTGTTGGATCAGACCTCGGACAAAACCAAATCTTCTCTGGATCAGGCACCCATCAATTTCACTTCAAGCATGCCTACTTTACCAAGGACACAATACTCTCCTTCACTGGCCTGGTTCCATTGAGAGTGCTTTCTCCCTTCCTGGAAGGGTCCAAGTCTACAATTTCCTCACAGAGTTTGAAAAAGAAGATGTGGAGAGACTGATGAGAAAATTTCTGTGGGAGCAGAGTATGCCAAGGGTGTCCTTGGCTCCTACCCCTTTGGGTAAGGCACTCCTTACTTCAACAACCCTTCCTTTACATCCTTCTCTGACTTATCTGTGCTGCCCAGCTCCATCTGCTTTGGATCTGAAGATGACTCTATCATCGGATCTGTCATTTTATCTGAGTTCTTTGCTTTATTTGGAGCCAGAGACCTTTCAGAGCATAGCTGCCTAGTTGTCTCCGAGTTGTTAGGATTGACTCTAAAATTCCTAAAACCATCACTGCACCTGGGGGCTTTGGCTCATGTGAGCTCAGCTCTGGCTTCTGCCTTGGGAGGATTTTCCTCAGAGCAGGAAGAGAGTAGGATCCAGAGGCATGCCCTCTTGGATCTGGAGTCCTGTTCCTCTCAGGGGAGGCCAGCCTTTGAGGTTTTGGAAAGAACCATGTCTGCTTCAGCAGCTCAGATGGTCCCTACCTCCTTGGATCCTCAGCCCCCAAGAGGCTCAACCTTTTTCTTCACAGGGACAGTGTATACCAAAACCTCAGGCTTCCCAACAGGGCATTCCCATTTCTTCTGATACCTCCCCAGAGCATTCCACTAAGGAGGTCCCTAAGAAGAAGTTATGCAAGAGGAAGCACTTGGATTCCCTGGAGGAATCCATCATTGAAGACACAGACTTCGATGAGTGTAAAGGGGCCCCAAGGTCACCTCTGAAGATGTCTCCTTTGGAGACATCCTGGAAATCCTAAAACAGGGAGGTGATTGGAAGCCCAACAATCCTTCATCTGAGGAGTAAGTATACCTGGAGGCCTTTGGCACCTGCCTGTCTACCTCCTGGGTGACTCTGCCTGCTGACAGGTTCATTGAATTGATCTCTTGGCAGGCATGGAAGGCCCCCGATATTATTAATACAATTCCCTGTAGACCAGACCAAATAATTACTGGTCCTGAGGATAAATAATTTTGGACAAAAGGTATGCTTTTGATGCCATGGTCTTAGCGGCGGCCATGAAGAAGGAACTAGCTGAGGAAAGTTCCTCTATCCATCCCCTAAACAAGGAGACTCAGGCAATGGATAGATTTGGGAAGCATGTCTATGCTTCAGTGACCTTCTTCTTATGGTCCCTGAACTACCTGGCACATTTTTAGTAGGCTACAGAGGGATCTGATTAAAGAGCTTTCAGATACCCTAGCAGGATCCATATCTGAGGAAGTAAATGACTTGGTTACTTCCCAACTGGCTACCCTCCAGTCTGTTTCTAACTCTTCCATGAGGCTCATTTCACATGTAGCTGAAGGAACGAGTAGAGCAGCAGGTTTAGGCATTGCCATCAAGAGGCACACCTGGATGTGCTTGTGTGACTTGGTGGAGCCTTACAAGTCTATGTTCGTCAATGCTCCTTTTGATGGCACATCCTTATTTGGCCCTAAGGTAAAAGACGCATTGTCCAGGTGTGAGAAAGATGGGAAGATGCTTTCTGCCATGGGCATATGTTTCTCCACTCCTCAGAGATCCTTCTCAAGGAATCTGCAAAGTGGTGGGAAAATGTGGTTCAGAAAATCCCAAGGGTCTTTTCAAGACACACATGGCAGTAGTTCCCCTGCAGGGCAGAGGGGGGTCTCCAATGGTAGATGCCACCCTCATGGCAGAGGAGTCCCACAAAAGCAAGGATCCAGAGATTCTTTCTTTGGCAGGCCCTTCCAGCACTCCTGAACAGAGGATCTATTGCCTGCTCTGGAAGCAATCGGTAGTTGACTATCCCTCCGCTGGAGAGCCTGGCTGAAAATAACATCAGATACCTGGGTGCAGAGGATCATTTCCAGAGGTTATATAATACCCTTTTCCTTTCTTCCATTCCTGATACAAAAAATACCCAGTCAGTGGGAACAAGCAGCTATTCAGATGCATAAACTGCTAGAAAAGCTAGTTATCCAAGAGGTCCCACCAGACCAGAAAGAATCTGGAACTTACTCAAGATTCTTTTTAGTGCCAAAAAAACAGGGGACTGGAGACCGAAAAAGGATGACTGGATGTGCTTGATAGACCTTCAGGGCACATATTATCACATAAAAATGAACAAATGATCCAGGAGGTACTTGTGCCTCTGGCTGGGAGACAATCATTATCAGTTCAGAGTACTTCCTTTTGATCTCACCACAAACCCCAAGGTGTTTACCAACTGCATGGCAGTAGTGGTGGCTCACTTGAGACTGCATGGATTCAGGATGTTTCTGGATCTAGATGACATTTCTGCCCCAACCAGGCATTAACTATTAAAGGCAAGAGACAGTGTTCTCCAGATGTGTTTTCATCTAGGAATAACCATAAACTATGAGAAATCATATCTAGAGCCTACTCAAAGTTTAAACTTTATAGGAGCAATTCTCAACACAAAAGAGACAATAATCTCATTCCCTCCTTCAAGAGTGGTGACAATTAGGTCACAAGTCACAAGGGCAATATGCAGCAACAAAATCTCAGCTCAGCTGGTTCTTCAGGCTTTAGGTTCCATGGTAGCGACAATAATATTAGTTCTGCTGGCCAGATTTCATATAAGAATTCTGGAATGGCTGTTATCAGCACAATGGTCTATCCTTCAACAACCAATGTTGACTCAAATAAAGATAACCAGTATTTGCAAAAAAGACCTCAAATGGTGGATTCACTCAGATCAGATAATACAAAATCATCATTTGTTCTTCTGCAGCCCAAGGCCACAGTGACCACGGACGCTTCTCAGCTTGGATGGGGGAGCATTTTCTGGGAAAAACAGTGCAAGGCATTTTGTCCCCCACAGAGACCAATTTGCATATCAACATTCTAGATATGAGAGCAGTGCTTTCAGCATTGTAGGCTTTCCAAGATGCTCTTCCTTAGGAACAATTGCAGTTCATTCAGACAACGTCAGTAGTCTGGTATATCAACAATCAAGGAAGAACCAGAGCCTACCCCTTGTGTTGAGAAGCTCTCAGATTGTGGCAATGGGTGATCTCTTCCAGTGGCTTTCTCATAGCAGTGCATATTCTGGGGAAGTCCAATGTGATAGTAGACAAGCTGAGCTTGTGCATTCTTTTATCTCAAGAATGGTCCCTCAATCAGAATTTATGGAAAGGATATTTCATCGATAGGGTTAACTTGCTGAGACCTTTTTACCTCTCCCTCTGCCCTGACCCCCAAGCAGGGAGTCACCAAGAGATGATCTTCATGATTAGCCCCCCAGTCTCCTTTATGCCTTCCCCCAACTCCATTAATCCTGAAGTTTCTGCAGAAAGTGGCTACATTGAAGAGCAAAGTAATCTTTATTGCACCATATTGGCCTCAACAGATTTGGTTCCCCTTCCTATGGCCTCACTTACTTCACTGACTATGGATTATCGATCCAACTCCAGACCTTTTGTCTCACCCAAAAGGCTGGATTCATCCAGACATATCCAATCTCAGGCTGATGGACTGACTTCTGCAATTCTATTAATAGCCAGACAAAAGTTCTACAACCTTAACAAAGATGAGAAAAAAAAGCATTATTAGAGCTATTCAGAGATGTCTCAACAGGTTATGAAGGCTGACAAGGAATGAGGTATTGTTTCTGATACCAGCAGCTATAACCAGAGGATAGAAGAATTGCTGAGTGACACAAACTATTATACGTCTTTAACTTTAGAAGAGACTAAGACATCATATAATAACTGGTACACAGCCTTGACTGCACTTTATAATGATGGTTTGTTAACAGATAACTTGTATAACTATCTACAGACACCTTCCCCTTACCTAAATTCTTTGGAATCCATAAGCCACATAAAAAAAAACCCTCCTTAAAGGCCAGAGGTTGCAAACGGGGGGGGGGGGGTTCCTGACCAAAGCTACTGCCATCTACCTGGATTTTTTTGTTATAACCACTGGCTGAGAAGAACATCTCACACATAAAAGACTCTAATGGTTTTTAAAGAAAATAAAAAAAAATTACTGTTGATGCTGGCAGTATTTTATTAACAACTGATGTCTAATCATTATATATTGTACTTCCACATAATTATTGTATTGAAACAGTGATTAATTCTTACAGGAAAAACAACAGTGGCACACCAGCACAACATGAAAGAACAGGTAAACTTTTAGATATGGTGCTTAGCTACAATTTCTTTACATTTAATGGAAATTACTATAAACAAAAGACTGGTATAGCCATAGTGGAAGCTATGGCCCTTAGTCTAGCCAACCTAGCCCTAGGCATGTGGGGGGAGGATTATGTTTATAACAACAGAGAATACATGCAACATATCACTGTGTATCTGCACTTTATTGATGAAATTTTTATTGTGTGGAAAGGAGACAGTGCTAAATCAGAAGAGTTTATCAGCTATCTGTATCAAACCACCAGCTTCCTGTGTTTCATCTCTTCCCACAGCCTCACCTCAGCAGTCTTCTTAGATATGCAGATCACTAAAGACATGGACCAAAATAAAATTGACACAGATCTTTACAGAAAACCTACCAGAGTAATCCTCCTTCTACATAAGAGTCACCATCCCACCAGGATGAAATATAACATGATTAAGTTCGGAGACTACAGGTTGGCTAGGATGAACACAAAGATGGAATCCTTCCTTAAGAACCTAAATTAATTTGACATTTTTTTTTGGTGAGGGGTTGCAAAGCAATATGCTAAGAAATATTTTGGAAACTATAATTGAACTAAAAAATATAAATGCACTAGCACTTAACAGGCCTTGTAATAGGTTGTTAAAGAAATCTATGGACAACAAATCTACAGGCAGTTGTATCTTGACTTTTACTGTTGATTCTTACAGCATTGTTAATGTTATTAGAGAATTGGGTTATAATTACTGAAAGCTCATATTTAATGGACATCCTTACAGAAGCTCCTTTCTTTGTGTATAGGAAAGCCAGGAATATCAGGATTTGGGTTGAAGGTAGGCCCAGACCACGGGATACATGCACCAATAAGTGTAGAGCCAACTGTCTTTTGTCAACATATACAAGCGGGAGACATGTTTTTCTGTCCTTATTTAAAGAAAATTGTTAAACCCAATGCAGGAGGTGACTGTAACTCAATGCAGGTGGGTTACAGAGCTAACTGCAGTGACAGTGAAGCATTTTATGTGGGGAAAATGCTCAACATACTTAAAAGGAGGATTTCTGGTCATCTTTCTAAAATTAGAGCTAAGTGCAAGAATAACGCACTGGCTATGCATGTGCGGCTACATAAAAGACACTGGCTTTAAATTTCAAATTATTGACCATGTGGACCTTTTGAAACTGGAAGGAGACATCCCTAATCTTTTAGAAAAATGTGAACTACTGTGGCCACTGAAATTGAACTATTTTAGAAAACCGGGGCTTAATTATTATTGCTCCATAAAAAGCATACTAGATCTCAGAAAACTGCCCCACTTTTTAAAAGACTATTAACAGACTGATATGGGATTGATTAATGCTGACTTGCTTATAATGTGTTTTTAAACACATATCAAACACTGTTTACTTATTTTAGCAGTAAATTACAATGTTATAAAGGACATACTTTAGGTGGCTCATGTCAGGGGCGGCTCGTGCTATAGGACTGCAGGACTGCAACAAAAGAAAAAACTGTGAAACAAAAAAAAAAAAAAAAACATGAGTCCCAACTCCTCTGTGCATGCGAGGACACATTGCGGAACTCAGACTGCCTTTGTCAGCAGTCCGGATACAGACGAAGAGATACCCAGGAATCTGTGCGGTGACAACCGCACAGAACAGAGGAGCTCCAGACTGCTTCAGCTGCAGGCAGAACCAATGAGGACTGAGAGGTGAGCTCTCATGGGGATTTCACTGCTGTGCGGGCTTCGTTCATGACTTGTACTGCTGCTTCGTGAAATGGGTAGGTGTGTAAACAGTCGCTGGCTGGATACATGTGGATTATACTGCTGGACACATTTTTTACAGCACGTACGTGTGTGAAGGCTTCGTGACATGGATTATACTGCTGGACACATTTTTTACGGTGTGTGTGTGTGTGTGTGTGTGTGTGTAAAATGCCCCAGTTGCTATATACTGGTGGCTAGAGAGAACAAATGGTGGTGGGTAGAGATATACAGACTTGAACTGTGTACCTTGGATGCAGGTGGCAAGGACCTGAATTTCCTATCCACCACCCATTTGTAAAAAAATTTACAGATTTTTGCCTCATATTTGTTCTGTCCCTCATAAAATCTGTGGTTTCTGTATCTACATTTTTCCTTGCAAAGTCTGTAGTGCAGTGGTGCACTGGTAGCATTGCTGCCTTTCAGCTAAAGGTTCTCTGGTTTCATTCTTGGCTGGGGTGCCTTCTGTGTGGAGTCTGCATGTCCTCCCATCTTACAAATATGTGTCTGGTTTCTGCCTGCTCTGCTGAAAATCATCTTTTATTCCAAGTCAGACTAGTTTCCTGGTTAAATGTTTAAAAATAACAGGCATTTAAATTTCATATTCTTCAGAAAGTACATGGTAACACAAAACCATTTATTCTAGCAGTTGTCTAAGTTTATAACATGGATATTTGAAATTTGTCCCTATTTTTGGGACTGTATTCCCCCATTATTGGCTTCATCCAGGTATTTTGTGCTAAGGGTGAGAGCTATCTATGGTGAGAACTGAATTCACTGAATGTTTGGGGGCTGTATCCCCCCTCCCATTATTGGCTTTGTCCAAATGTTTTTTGCTAAGAGGTTGAGAGCTATGGTGAGAACTGAATTCACTGAATATATTTGGGGGCTGTATTCCCCCATTATTGGCTTTGTACAGGTGTTTTGTGCTAAGAGGTTGACAGCTATGGTGGGAACTGAATTCATTAAATGGTAGCCATTTAAGTTTGTCTTCCTCTCTTTCACAAAACAGCTGATTTAGCATAGTGATATGTTTTTCTGACTGTTTTGCACAGGGTCCCCTGGGTTAAAGACGTGGCAGTGAAATGTATGATGGTAACACAGCATTTTATTCTAGCAACTTTCCAACATTATACAAGCAATGTTTAAAATGTGTCCCTGGTTTTTGGGCTTTTGTCCCCCCCCAACAAATTTCGGCTTTTTCCATATTTCTTGTGCTGCAAAGTTCAGAGATACAACTGCGTGTTGAGTAGATTTTACAAGGAGCTGAGAGCTGCAGGGGAACAAAACTTTAGTGCTGCTTATTCTGAGTCTGCTTGCATTGTTAATAGCACAAGTAATGCACTTGCTTTTGATGCAGAAGGCTGTGGGTTCTACTCCCACAGTAGATAGATGCATTGCTGATACTGTACTGTGTTGTAAAGGGGGTGGATGCTGCAGTCCTTTTTGGCGAAGATACCTAGAGTAGTAACTATGAACCTGTTATCAGTTTGCCATACAGTCCCTATTGCGATATTACTAGCTTATCATTTTTTTTAATGCATGCAACATAGGCAATTTATTCCTCAAGGGCAACAGGCACTTTATTTGTAGACGAATAAACAATGACATAAAGTTGTTTGCTAGCAACAACCTCTTTATTGTTACAGATTTCTTTAATGTGGAATTATTTAGATGACTTTTACTACTTCAGAGATTTTGCATATTTACTGATACTGGTAGACTGTAGAAGGCTGAGTAGATTTTATGATGGAAATGTTCTGAACTGGGTAATTATGTCATTGGTGCATGCATTTTGTTTCATTGTTTACTGGAAAAATGTTCAAAACAATAAATTTAAAATGCCCTCTAACAACTGTACTGTATTGTACAAGGAATACAATTGGGAAGGTGTATCAAAGAGCATGTGTATGTTTTGTGTTCAAGGGGCCTATGATTTGAAAACAGCCCAAAAGGGGCCTATGATTTGAAAACAGCCCAAAGTTCATCTTTATTTGCCACTGGAAAAATGTATTTTCTATGAATGTGGATTTCAATGCTCTTTCAATGCATGTGAGTTTCAAGGGCAGAGAAGTTTTAATGCTAAGTCTGTTTTCATTGTGAGACTGCATTGCTTTGATTAGCAGATATCTCTTGGGGTTTGTGCTGTAAAAATGCAAAATAAAACTTTCAAGTGAAATTCAAATCATCTCAGAAGTAAAACAGTATGCACATTACAGTGTTTATGGTAAATGGGGCAAAATAACCAAGGAATGGGACATTGGAATGGTTGCAGGGGGGAGGCTTCAATCGACCATGATTTTGAGAAGGGAAGGGCAGCAAACTCAGACAGCCCCGGTTGAACTATACCTCTCAGCTGTCCATATTTTTGCAGAATGAATAGATATTTGCTTCTTATTTTTGGTTTGTTCCTCATAAAATGTGTGGTTTTTCTGGCAAATCATTTAGAAATGAAGTCACTAAATGACAGACATTGAGTTTGACGTCATAACCTTCAGAAAAATGCATGCTAAAGCAAGACCTGTCATTCTATCAACTGTCTTAAGTTTATACAAGAGCAATTTTTAGTAGTGTTTGTATGTTCCCCCAATATATTTGGCCTTGTCCAGATTTCCTGCATTAACAGGTTGAGAGGTATGTGCAAATAAATTGCTTTTTAGAATTATACATATCCAAACCTCTCAACTGTCCCCGATTTTGGCTCAAAATGTTGCTCTTCCCCTAATAATCCCTCCCCAAAATTGCAATTTTGGAAGAAAATGAGGAGGGTTTACAATTAATAAATAACCGTAATAATCAGTTATAGATTACTTTTATTTCAGAAATGCATGTAGATTCTTTTATTTTGTCAGCTGCTCAAGTTAGCAGTACTAATATTAAAAAGTGTCCCTTCTTTGACAGGTTCCCAGCTGTATTGTGTGGCTATTTTATATTTTTGCATCACATTTTTGGTCCATTTTTCATAAAATTGTGTTTTTTTTTGGCAAATTAGTGAAAATCATTAAAGACTGAAGTTAGGAAATAATGAAAGACATTTGAGTTTCAGATTTCATACCTTTCAGAAAATTCATACTAATGCAAGACTTACTATTCTATTATCTTTCTAAGTTTATGAGCAATATTTAAAAAATGTCCTTATTTTTGGGCCTTTGTCCCACTTCTATGTATGGCTTTGTCCAGATTTCTTGCTCTGAGGTTGAGAGGTATGACAAATGTGTCAGGGCCATCACAGACAGCCAGAGACATTTCAAATTGTGGCAAACTTGTTGCACCCCACTCCCCCATGTAGTGACTCTGGATGTGTCCAAGCGAGGCAAGGAGCAGTTATGCAGTGTAAATGTGCAGACTATCTCCCCCCCCCCTCCAATCCAAGGTAAACACAAGTACTACAGTGGCTTTTCATCTGTCATTAATTTTACAGAATGTTCTGGTTTCTGTCATATTTTTATACTGTTGATTTATGCTTATTATTATTCAGAAAGTGCCTTTTGCTCTGTATTTTAGTAGCAGTGCTTTAATGCCCATCAGGTAAGCTTGTCTGATATTGTAAGATGCAAGTAAGTTTTAATAAGCAGTATTGCCAACATTGAAAGCCTTTCTGTTGTTGCTATGCAGAGAATACTTACATAACTAGATAACGTATAAAACTTGGGTATTGAAATGCATATGACAGTATTTGTAATAAAAGACAGGATTACATTATGTTAAGCTCATTACAGACTTTACCTGCAAAGTAAACAGAATGCCAATCTATCATGTGTGGTCCATATCCTGTGCAGTAATCCTTTAAGCAATATATGTTGAGCTTGTTTCTTGTTTGCTTTTAATTTTTTTACTTTGATCATGTTTTCACTGCGGTGGTGGTGCTACAGTAGCGTTGTTGCCTCACAGTATGACGTTGTCCTGTTCGATTCTCAGCTAGAGCATCTTCTGTGTGGAGACATGCATGGATGGGTGTACCTTCGTTGAAGGTTGTGCGTCAGAGCTGGCAACTCGGCACGTAAAAATCTACTGCCAATCATTAGCAGACCGGAGTTCTGCTGTGGCGACCCCTAACCGGGAAAAGCTGAAAGACACAACAACTTTGATCATGTTTTTCCCATGAAACGTGGTCCTGCAGAGTGGTCCTAGCTACAAAGAACTGAGAAAAGCGACTACTTTCCAGATTTAAGTATTTTTTCTGTTTTTTTACTTGGAATACCTTCTCTTGCTTATTTTAAACAAGCTTATACTGTTTTTTTAACTGTTTGCTGCATTTTATAGTATCTGCACTTAAAAGTTTACCTGGTCGAAAATTAACCGAAAATCTGTTGTTTGTTTGTTTAATTTAACTGTTGAGGCTGCCCACTAAAGTGTGCTAGCCTGTGTAACTGATTTATTGCTGCCTTCTGTATTTCTGGGTGTTTTCTATCTAAAAACAAAAAAAAAAAAAAAATAATCCTTGCTTTCTCGCCTCTCCTCGGCTAGTTTAGACCAGTTTACAGGCTTTGCTGTATTCTGGGCTGTGGTGTAGTTCCTGTGTTGTCCATTACCTTACTTGGATAAGAAGGAAGTTTCTTTGCTCACCAGTGGGAGTGGGGAGCCTTGAGCAGCCTATCTGTCCCTGAAGGAGTGACCTCAGCACAAGAGCTGTAGTAACTGGTTGTTTTGGACCATTTCTAGCTCTTTTGAAGTTCCCTGTTTAAAATCCACCTCAGAGCATTTTTTCTGGCTATACTACTCAGAGACAGCTCCACGTGGTCCTGCAGAGTGGTCCTAGCTACAGAGAACTGAGAAAAGCGACTACTTTCCAGATTTAAGTATTTTTTTCTGTTTTTTACTTGGAATACCTTCTCTTGCTTATTTTAAACAAGCTTATACTGTTTTTCTAACTGTTTGCTGCATTTTATAGTATCGGCACTTAAAAGTTTACCTGGTCGAAAATTAATCGAAAATCTGTTGTTTGTTTGTTTAATTTAACTATTGAGGCTGCCCACTAAAGTGTGCTAGCCTGTGTAACTGATTTATTGCTGCCTTCTGTATTTCTGGGTGTTTTCTATCTCAATTAAAAAAAAATAAATAAATAATCCTTGTTTTCCCACCTCTCCTTGACTAGTTTAGACCAGTTTACAGGCTTTGCTGTATTCTGGGCTGTGGTGTAGTTCCTGTGTTGTCCATTACCTTACTTGGATAAGAAGGAAGTTTCTTTGCTCACCAGTGGGAGTGGGGAGCCTTGAGCAGCCTATCTGTCCCTGAAGGAGTGACCTCAGCACAAGAGCTGTAGTAATTGGTTGTTTTGGACCATTTCTAGCTCTTTTGAAGTTCCCTGTTTAAAATCTGCCTCAGAGCATTTTTTTCTGGCTATACTACTCAGAGACAGCTCCACATGGTCCTGCAGAGTGGTCCTAGCTACAGAGAACTGAGAAAAGTGACTACTTTCCAGATTTAAGTATTTTTTCTGTTTTTTACTTGGAATACCTTCTCTTGCTTATTTTAAACAAGCTTATACTGTTTTTTAACTGTTTGCTGCATTTTATAGTATCTACACTTAAAAGTTTACCTGGTTAAAAATTAATCGAAAATCTGTTGTTTGTTTGTTTAATTTAACTATTGAGGCTGCCCACTAAAGTGTGCTAGCCTGTGTAACTGATTTATTGCTGCCTTCTGTATTTCTGGGTGTTTTCTATCTAAAAACAAAAAAATAATCCTTGTTTTCCCGCCTCTCCTCGACTAGTTTAGACCAGTTTACAGGCTTTGCTGTATTCTGGGCTGTGGTGTAGTTCCTGTGTTGTCCATTACCTTACTTGGATAAGAAGGAAGTTTCTTTGCTCACCGGTGGGAGTGGGGAGCCTTGAGCAGCCTATCTGTCCCTGAAGGAGTGACCTCAGCAGAAGAGCTGTAGTAACTGGTTGTTTTAGACCATTTCTAGCTCTTTTGAAGTTCCCTGTTTAAAATCCGCATTAGCGCGGCTTTGCGTGATTGTGCGCATAGCGCAGCGCCAGTTAAACAGGGTTAAACTTTTCCTGGCTCCACCAAGTCTGCTCTTCAAATTTTCCCTTAGAAAGCTCTACTCGTAGAATAACCAGTCTACTCATTATAGTATAAGCATAGCACTTGTTCTCAAAGCTTCTCTTCTAAGCAAGCACTCTCAAACTCAAGTAGCACTACATCCACCTACCACCCCAACCACTTCCTTTAAAGGCACAGCACTCTCTTATAATATTCTAGCATGTCGAGTGGTAGATTGCTAGCATCTTCTCCTGCTCAGCTGGTTAATCTGGGAATCTTGAGACAATGCTATAATTGTCTCATGTACACGGACAACCCTCTCTTCCTCCCAACAAACACAGATACGTGTGAGAGATGCAACTATATAGCCAAACTGGAGGCTGAACTGTCTCAACTCAGGACTGGCAAGACCAGACAGGAGGAGAAGGTAACCACATGCACAACAAACCCAGTCACCCATAGACCTACCCCAACTGCAAATCAAGCACATCATAACACAAAAACATACTCGGAGGCTCTATTAAAAAACCTACCAAAACAACAGAGGCTCCCAAAGCAGACACCCAAAAATCCACCACCTCAAAACATAACACATGCAACACATACTTCAATAAATCGGTGTGTCAATAAATCACAGCCCTTAAGGCCAAACACTATGCCTGATACACTAGAGATAGCTGACTCTATAGTCAGACACACTGACGTCCCACTTACCAGGCTGAGTAAGGAGCGGGTAACGGTAAGTTGCCTATCGGGGGCTAGGATCCACCATATAACACACGCACTCAGGTCACTCAAAAGCACGTACAAATATGACTCCATCATTGTCCATGCCAGCGTGAATGACCTGAGATGTACCTCCTTGTACTACATGAAAAGAGACATAGAGGAGCTCTCTGATTATGTAGCCCAGGCTGGTATGACCCTGACCCTGAGCAGCATCCTGCCCTCACCAAAAATGATGCCACAATACAAAGACAAGATGATCAGCTTTAATAATTGTCTCAATTACTGGTGTCATTCTAGGGGGATCCAATGTCTGTCTGCTTGGGATGACATGCTGGACAAGCCACGCGGCTTCGCAAGGGATGGCTTGCACCTATCACCACTGAGCTTCCGGATATTGGCTAAGGCTCTTGCCACCCCCATAGTGCCTTTTTTAGGCAAGGCTCAAAAGATGAACCCACCTCCTTAGAAAACAAAAATGGAAAAAAATTAAGGGTGATGCTGCTCAACGCCAGAAGTCTAAATCTCAAGATGCAGGCTCTTGAAGCACTCCTCAGTATGGAGAACATTGATGTCTGTGCTGTAACTGAGACCTGGTTCAAGGCTCCTGAGAGCACCCCAGCGCTACCAGGCTTTACCTCGTATCATGCTTTTCGGCCCCAAAACCTGGGCCGAACCACAAAGGGAGGGGGGGTGTCCATATTCATCAAGGATACCCACACCTCTAGGTTAGTGGCAACTCATGAAGCATCGGAGACCATCCAGGTGCAGCTAACCATAGGCAAAACTGCTATACAACTGGTTGCATGTTACAGACCACCCTCCCAATCTCAAGAACCCCACTCAGCCTTCCTGAAGACATTGGAAGATATGAATGTCTCACCAAATACCATCATATTGGGAGACTTCAACTACCCTAACATAGACTGGGTGCACTATTCTAGCCCTAACACCCTAGCCCAAAGGTTCCTGGAATTCATAAACTCAAATGCAATGGAACAGCTAGTCACCTCTCCCACAAGGGGGGATAATATACTAGACCTGATCATCACAAACATGGGGACAAAATGCTCCACACCGGACGTATTGCCCTCACTAGTGAGATCTGACCACAAACTAATCACCCTGGATAGACATTTACCACCTCCACCCCCAGCACAAAAGACTACAGTGAGAAACTTCTCAACAGCCGACTTTACACTTCTCAAGACTGAGATGGTATAATTTAAGCCCACAGGGCCAATGGAAACCACATCCCACAATGCTGAATTCTACACAAATGCTTTCTACGGACATCTCCAAGAATGCATTGATCGTGCAATCCCAAATAAAACCAAGACCCTCTCCACCAAAGGAAAGCATCCTGTCTGGTGGACCCCAGCCATAAACAAATTGTATAACAAAAGAAGGAAGCTACTGCAAGACAGAGCAAAATCCCATAAAGGGAAGGCATCTCTGATCAGCACTAGTAGAAAGCTACGTTCTCTCATAAAAATATCCAAGGCCAACTTTGAGAGAAAAATCGCCAAGGACACTAAAGATAACCACATGGCATTCTTCAGTTATGTTAGAAACCTGGGCGGAAACACTTAGATATGCTCAGAGTTAGTACACAATGACAAAAAATTTACCGAACCCACAGATATTGCCAACATTCTGTCAGACAGGTTCAGTGCAAATTTCTCCCCTCCCTCACCTCCAAAAGAAGAAATACTCATCCCAGCTGAATGTAACCTCCCTGTCATTTCTGATGTCCAGGTGAGAACCGCCCTCAACAAAGCAAAAAACACAGTATCTATGGGACCTGATGGTATCCCCGGCTGCGTGATACGTGAACTCCAAGAGGAGCTAAACCCGCATATAAAAATGTTATTTAACCTTAGCCTTACTACAGGATATGTACCTGAACACTGGCATACAGCAACAGTGGTCCCACTCCACAAGGGAGGCTCCACTACAGACCCTGGGAACTACCGCCCCATAAGCTTGACCAGCCTGGTTTGCAAAGCTTTTGAAAGAATTATTATGGAACTCATAAACAACGACATTGAGGACCTACAGATAATTGATCCCACCCAGTTCAGCTTTGTAAAGGGCAGATCCTGCCTTTTGAACCTGGTTGACTTTTTCAAAACAGTCACTAGAGCCATTGATGAGGGCATGGCAGTCCATACAGCCTAGCTGGACTTGGCTAAAGCCTTCAACACAATACCCCACTCGGGGATCATAGATAAGCTAAACAGCTTAAATGTAAATCCATATGTCACAAGATGGGTTGCAAACTGGCTAAAGAACAGAACCCATAAAGTCAAGAGTGCAGGAGCCATGTCAGACTCAAAGCCAGTCACAAGTGGTGTCCCACAGGGCTCTGTCCTGGGACCCCTCTTGTTCGGCATTTACTTCTTAGATGTGAAAGGAAACATGGGAGGGTTGTGGCTGACAAAGTTCACAGATGACTGCAAACTAGGCGCCAATGTCGATACACCAGCTGACACATACATCCTACAGAAAGGCCTCACAGAAACGGACAACTGGTGCCGGAATCATGCCCTTAAACTGAATGCCAAGAAATGTATAGTCATCCCCTTTGGGAAAAACAAAATACCCACAAATTATCACATAGACAGTAACCCACTGAGTACCGAAAAAGTAATCAGAGACCTGGGGACCCAAGTTGATAGTGACCTCTCATTTGACACCCACGTTGCCAAAGTGGTTAGAAAGACTTTCTACCTTGCCCACCTTATTATGAAGGGGTTCACATCCAGATCAAAGGAGGTCATCGTGCCCCTGTACTCCTCCCTTATCAGGCCCATGATTGAGTACAATGCCCATTTGGTATGTACCTCACCTGGCACTTACAACAGCTGGAGAGACCCCAGAAATACCTCACCAAGAGGATCAAGGGTCTCCAACATATGTCATATGCTGCCAGGCTAAAGAAACTCCAGCTCTATTCAGTAGCATACCGCCTGCTCAGAGGTGATCTGTGCCTGACGTACAAGGCCATGTCCAACCAGGAATTGATGGACATGCTCCACCTCAAAAATTCAAAATCCATAAGAACCACAAGAGCCAAAGATTTAAACCTCAGTACAAACATGAATAGAGCATGCTGGAGGGACAGATTCATAACTCAGAGGCTTCCCATACTCTGGAACAAAATCCCAGTCCATGTTAGGCAGAGCCCCTCACTGACTCTCTTCAAGAGAAATCTTGATGAGTGGATGGGAGATCGTAGGTTTACCCCGGGGGTCACTCCTGTGTCGCTACTTAACAGAGGCACAGTAAACTAATTTTAATAAGTAAGCAGGTCTTCAATGTGTCACTACAAGACAAAGGCACAGTATTCTAAATTTATTCTATACACCTTAGTACCACTACATGGGGTGGTGAAAGCCACATCTCTAGGGCTATGCTTGCAAATGCCCCAGGGCAGATAGCCTAATACTAAACTATGAAACTATGAAACTAAAACAAGTAGATAGTTGTTGTCAGGCAGCAGGTCTTTTTTGGATAAGAAACATTTTTACAAGTGGGGGGTATCACAGAGATTGTTACTTTCAGCATGTTACTTTCTACTTTAATAAAGCTGAATATAAATTATAATTAGAACTGGAGTGCAAGAAGAAGTGATTTGAGTTAAGTGCTGCTTGTTTTTCTTATACTTGATTTTGACTGGCATTCCAGTAATGTATTTAAAAAGTAATCTATTTTTTCATGCCTCACATCCGTTTTGTTTCCATCTAGATATTAAGTAAGCTGTCATGCAGCCAATGGATTGAAATATTTTTTTTTCTTCTACACTTCATTTTGTCTTGATTGGACTCTCATAATGATGGTTTGGCACCCAGGGCAGCATATTTAATTAAAGTTACAGTTTTTGTGGTTTTGAGCATAGCTCCTCCCCTTTCTAGTTGGTCACACCCATTCCCATTGACCCCACCCATTCAGCTGTCTCCTGCAGCCCACCTTTGATTTGAAGTCACCAGCCACCACTGCTGATAAGGGACAAATAAAGTGGCCACCAGGGAGGTTTGTTTCTGGGGCTTTTTTCTGGTAGGTATAGCAACCTCTATGCATCCACTGACATGGTTATACAAAGTTTCTGAGAGGTTTTAATGGGATTACAGAGTTGATTTTGATTTTGAAGGAGAAAGTTTTATGGTTGGACCTTACCAGGGAAGACGAGACATTGTGGGGTCCGAGTTCTCCCATATTTGTGAGTATGATGTTCAGTATGTTGGAGCCTGTAGTGGGCATAGTCACTATTTGGTAAAGGGTGTCTGTATTTATGAAGCCCAGGAATCTCTATGCCTGTAGATCTGAGGCAGTGTAAGAGTCCCAGTCTATAGAGGGGTAATTAAAGTCTCCCATGAGTAGGATGTTAGGTTGGATGGTAATTGTCTCTAGTAGGTCCAGGTAGGCACTGTGAGCTTCTTGGGACATGGAGGGTAACCTATAGCTGGCTAGGATATGGTGCAGGATTTTATATATGGTGATCTGCATGTGGAGAAACTTCGGCACATCATCCTGTATGACCACCTTGGTATGCTTGTTCTTGATGTATATTGAGACACCTCCACCTTTAGCCCTTGTATGTGGAGCTACTCATCTAAAAGTGTGCAAGATGCTGAAACCTTGCACTGCTGGGATACTTTCTGCCACTTTAAACCATCCCTGAGCAACTGCACAGATGTCTGTATTCCTGCATGTGAGAAGGGCTTGCCTCCTGGCATTGAGCAGTAACACCTTGAAGTTCAATTCAATTAATTTTGCTACATTGTTAGGTTTGTCATTTTGGCTTTGCCAAAAAAAGGCACTATGCATGTGGATAAAGCCAGTATTAGAAAGCCTAGACGAAAAAGGTGCAGACTAACCTTGACAAAGCCCCATGATCTGTTAACCATGTCCTCCCAAGCTGACAAATACTGGACCCCTTAGAATGATAACAGAAAGACAGCCAATTATTAAAATCAATCATTTTTGCTCATGTTGTGGCATCATCCTCAGTGATCGTAATCTGCTGCTCAATGAAAGCTCCATAATGTCTCTCTTCATGTAGTCCAGTGTGGTACACATCAGGTCATTTACACCTACATGATCTTTGGTAGAATCATACAGGACCTGTGGTGTAATGACTTGAGTGTGTGCATGATTTGGCAGATTCTGGCTTCAGATAAGCAAGTAATAGTCATCTTATCCTTGTTCAGCCTGGTTAAAAGGGCATCAGTATATCTTACAATGAAAGCCTGGGGAGTGTGTTTGCTTGCCTTAGGGGCTCAGTGTTTGGGACTCCACTGAGAGTGACAGTACATGCTGTGTTAGGTATTTTTTTCTGAGTGGCTTTGGGTTTACTGAGGCAAAGCTTTGACAACAGGCAGTGTAGGCGATTTTTGTTGTATAAGAAGGTTACTTTTAAGTGGCTTGCATGCATTAGTCTTTGTGTATGTCGTGTGCTATGTGAAGTGTGTGTTTTGTCTGTGGTTTCAACAACCTGATGTGTGCTTGTATGTGAGAGTTTAGCCTCCAGTGTCATTGTATAAGTATACCTCTTGCATACTGTGTCCGCTTCTTAAAGGATTAAGTGGTTGTCAGTAAACAAGACACAACTGCTGCATTGTCTCAGGATGCCCATATCCACCAAGCTGGCTATAGAGAAGTTAGGAAATTGCATATCCTTACTGTCCAGTCCTTTATTGGTGAGCTACAAAGGGTGTGGTCCATTGGGGTTAGAGGGCTATTAAGGATGTTTTGTTGGTACAGACTAATAAGGGTGCTTAATTTGGGCAGATTATGTTGAACAGTACTAAATTCTACTAACTTTAATGTTTATGCAATACTGAAGTCTGCTAAATCTGTAGGTATTTCCACTCGATACACAACTAGCTGCTCTAAGCTTCTCAGCATGCAGGGTATTTGCTCTATAATGCTGCTTTAAAGGGTATAGTTTTATGCACTGTTATACAGGGAAATTTTGCTTTCTAGTTGTTGGTTACTGTACAGTGCATTGTTAAACCTTGAAATGCATAAAATCTGTAGCAATATAGAAAAAAAAACATTAACTTATTCCACCTCTGGCCAATAAAAAGACTACACTATGAGTCATTGTCTGTATTTTGCAACTCAGACCAGGCAAACACCTCCTGCCATAAGATGAATAACCCAGTCCGACTAATGTAAAAGCACAGTAGAAGAGATCCACACGTGCAATCCTACCACAAACCTGTTAAACAACTAGATGGAAATCCTTTGCTGAAGGTGATTTCAAGACAGTCTTAGCAGCAGTAAAAGGAAGAGCAATTTTTTTTACAAATAAAAATAAAGTGAAATGCACACTTTGAAGCAGGAAAAAGTAGTGATCACTCAAAAAAAAAAAAACTTAAGCAAGTGCAGTTTAGCAATCAAAGGTGCTTAACTTTGCCTGGAAGGTGATGGATCCAAGCAAAATACTTTTAGAATGCAAGCTAGGACTCCAAACTTTTTCTGAGATCTAGAAAAATGAGCAGGAGACCATATGTAGTAAAAGAGGTTTACTGAAAATCAATACTGGTTTGCTAGATGGGCTCCCAGTATCCCAGATCTATGGAAAACAATGGGTGGGAAGAGTACAGAAATAGCTTATACAACAGACAATAGTAATGAAAGAGAGGACAGTGGGACTTTGGAAATCAGATTACCATAAGGGGTGGAGGTCAGAGACACAGCCTTATAAACCACCATAATAAATGGGAGGGAGAGTGGGGAACATTTTTCAAGGAACAAGCAGGCTAGCTAGAGAGCTATCCAATAAAATAAAGCCATTTTTTTAAACATGAAACATCTTTATTGAATTTTCACTTATGACACAGATAGTCATGTATTTATATAAATGAAAACAAACCATATTGCCATATTTTCAGTTGTAAACATTATACATCACTTATAATCTATATAGTCATTGTCAGTTAAACATTAAATAGCTCATTCAATTCCTGCCTTCCCTTAAACCTCATTCTCCTCCAAAACATTATTCTGCATGTAATGTTGCCACAATTCCCATTTTTTTCTATGTAATTTGCTCCTATCCTTTTCTAGAGATCCCACTTCCAGTTCTTTTATCTCTGTTATTATATTCGCTGCTTGGTTTAGACTTTAATTTCCATTTTCTAGTAATTGCTTTTTACAGCCACCACAATTAAACTCAGCAAGGCCTTACTATGTCTAGGCAGTTCCAATTCAGTATCATAGCTCAAAAAAGTAATTTCCTTAGTTACATCAATTTGATCATACAGTATTTCTGACAGAGTAGCCTGCATGGAATTTTAAAGTCTGTCAACACATTATACTCCCAAAAATATGTTGCCAGGTATTTCTTTGTTCCTCATCACGCCTCCCACATTTGTAATCTACCTGATGAAAAATTCATTGGAGTCTGCTTGCAGTATAAAAATATCTATGCAAACACTTCCAAGCAAAGATCCTAAATCTTCTAGACTTTGCTGCATATTTGGAAGCCATACATATATCCTCCCATTGTTTCTTTGTGAATTTCTTATTCAATCTCTCTTACAGATCCTTTCTTACCTTTGATTGACTCTATAGTTATCATGCAATATTTTATATGCCCTACTAATTATCCATTTTTTAACAGCAGCTTCTGTTCTAGATATGACATGGTTGTACAGAGTTTCTGAAAGGTTTTAATGGGATTATGGAGTTGATTTTGATTTTGAAGGAGAAAGCTTTATGGTTGGACCTTACAAATGTTTAATCAGGTAGATAACAAATGTTGGAGGTGTGATGGGGAAGAAAGAAGTACCTGGCAACATATTTTTTGGGAGTGTAATGTGTTGGCAGACTTTAAAAATTCCATGCAGACTACTCTGTCAGAAATACTGTATGATCAAATTGATGTAACTCAGAAAAATATTTTTTGAGCTATGATACAGAATTGGAACTGCCTAGACATAGTAAGAGTTATCATGCAATATTTTATATGCCCTACTAATATTCCCTTTTTTAGCAGCAGCTTCTGTTCTAGATATAACTAAAAACTCTACCAGGTCTGGTGACTCACTTAGAATTTGCCTGTCCCTTTCTCTTTGCCTATACTCTGACATCAATCCTTGAAAGGGAAGGCAGTCTCTAGCCTGCGCTACAAATTTATACTGTATTACCTTTCCCTTTCTGATTATTTACTCCCAATACCTTGGTTCCTTTGCAAGTTTTTTTCAGTAAATTCCTGCCCCTCTTCCCTATTCTCTTCCTGCTCCTAATTGTAGTCACCCCATCAGCAGAATCTCCTTTCTCCATTCCCGTGTTGACTTAGTTCTTAGAATACTTTCTGCTACTTTATGAATGTAATATTCTGTATGGTTATTGTTATTTTCCTTAAAGAACTGCATCTATAATCCCACTCTCTCCTTATTTCTTCAGCTTCCCCCTTGTTTCATCATCCATTTCCACTTTGAATTATAGTTTCTGCTTATGTTACATACAGGAGCCTTAATTGTGTAGCTCTAAAATATCCCTTCAAATCAGCTAATCCCAATCACATTGTTCTTTTGGAAGGATCAATTTATCCCATTTAAGTCTTGCCCGCTTCACCTCCCAGATAAAATCCTTCAATTTTTTACTAATTGCTATACACAACCTCTCCTCTGGTTGATAAAAAATATGCCTGAACTGTGTATAAAAGTAAATAGATTAAAAACAGTTTCATTGCTTATATACTGCCATAACAGAATTATTTTTAACCTGTATTCCTAAGTACTTCATTTTTATCATGACCCCATAAATATGTGTATTGCTGAACTAATTTCTGTGTATATAGTTTACAGCTATAGTCTTTGTTTTATTTTGACTAATTTTATATCCTGAAAAGACATGAAACTCTCTCATAATGTTCCACAATACTGAGCTGTCCTTTTCTGGTATTACCAGATACAAAATAATATCTGCAAATGAAATCCACATTTCTTGATTACCATACTGATTTTTATCCTTGAATTTCTAAGTTCCTTATTTTCATTGCCAGTGGTTCTAAATATAATGCAAATAACAAAGGTGAAGGTGAACTCCCCTGTGTGGTTCTTCTGTTTAGACAGAACATATCAGAGAGTAATCCCCACACACACACACACACACACACACACACACACACTCTTTAGTTTTGTATTCCGATCCCTCATATATCCTCCAAATTAACCTTATTATTGCATCAGGGAATGCAAATGCTTCCATTGCCCTACTAATAAAATCCCAGCTTACTCTGTTGAATACTTTCTCTGCATCAAGACTCACCAACAGCAGTGGTATTTTCTTACATTCTGCTTCTCTACCAATATTGGCAACACCTTTGCCATTCTTTTAGCCATTATAGACATAAACTCTTTATAATCATGGTTTAGAATTGAAATGTACCTGTATGAAACTGGATCTGATGGGTCTTTATACCATCTTTAGGTATTACAGCTATTATAGATGTAAACATTTTGTAATCATGGTTTAGAATTGAAATGTGCCTATATGAAACAGAATCTGATGGGTCTTTACCATCTTTAGGTATTATAGCCCCCACAGCGTTCTTCCAGGATGTTGGTGCTTCCCTTCCTTTTAAAATACTGTTGAACAAAACCATTCAGATATTTATCACCTCTTTCCCTCCTTGCTTCCAAATGTCCATAAGAATACCAACTAGTCCTGGAGACTTTCCTTAGACTGGTTATATATCACTATTTTTATCTCATTTGCTCATATCCTAACTGTTAATAGTTGAGTTTCATCTACCTCTCACCTTGACATATTTAATTCTTCCATAAATATTTCTTGATCTCCTCAGTTCTCTGATTTTACAGATTTTCATAAAATTTCAAAAATATTTCTAATACCTCTACAGGATCTCTGGTTATTTTCCCTATTACAGGTTTCCAAAGCTTGGCAACAACCCTTTCAAATTTATGTTGCCTGATTCATTGTGCTAAACATTATTGTGCTCTAGAGTTATTATCAATAATAGTTGCTTAACAGCAGTATTAATAAATTCATGCATATTATCCAGGTAGTCCCTTATTTTCACTTTAGCACTCTGCAGTTGTGCATCTTCTTGTTCTGTGAGATCCCCCTTATTCTGCAATATTTTAACATTTGTCAATCCAACTAAATGAGTCTTTACCATAGATCTTTTTTCTTTTATTTCTGCCCTATTTTTAAACTCCACTTTTATTTCATCCCATTCCCTAGCTATATGTTTTGAAGAAATTTCTGTCTTTCCTAATAATTCCTGAATAATTTTTACTACCAAATTCTTAAATTCCTCTCTTTTTAACAGACAGGTAGGGAAGTTTCATTATTTCATTTTTACTTTATTACACTGCATTTGTATCTTGGTTATTATTGGCATGTGATCTGAAATGGTATTGGATGCATATCAAAACTTCAATTAAATGCACATTTTCCTGTAAAATATAATTTCTGTCTAGCCTAGTCTAGTTATAGTACTCTGCGGAATATTATTCCCCTCTACGTTCACATCTTCCATAACTAATATTTTCATAAATGTCTTCAAACATATACCCTGTTTTCTTATATTTTCCCTTTTAGGCCCCACAGATAACATCTTCACTGTTGCAAATCAAATTCCAGTCCTCGCCTATAAGTAATATTCTCTGCTGAAAGCTAACTATTTCTCAAAGAGTTTTCTTAAGCTTCATTGTAGCAGGTTTAGGTAGAATATAAATATATGCCAGCATAATCCTACTCCCTTGCCAGTAGCCCCTTACTACCATAAATATACCATTATTATTTTCTTCTTCTTCTGTCACTACTGGATTTCCTTTAGCAATTAATATAAATACTCCTCTTTTTCTTTGTCCAAGATATTCCACTGGATATCCTGAAATCCTTTCTTTATTAAATTCACATGATTTGTTTTTATCTAAATGTGTCTCATGAAGCATAGATATTTGCAGCTTGCAGTTCTTACTATAGTTCACTACTCTTTCTTTTTGATTATACATGTGAGACCATTCACATTACAAGATAATGTGGAAAGTGTTGCCATTATGATAAGAAGTCATTCTTCCCACCTGTCATGTATAACAGCTTTTTTAAAAATGTATATGTTAAGTTGTTGTGTTATATGCATGCACTAATCTTTTGGCAAGTTAATCTTTTATACAGCTGTTCCTTGTCATGTCCATTTGCACCTATGCCACATTTTTCTAGACTTTTTGTTTTAATGAAAACCCTCAAAAAAATTAAATACATTTTCAGAAAAAAAACATAACCTATTAACTTAGAACAAACACATAAAACCAGGTACATATTCAAAAATGAAGTTTTACCCTCTTGATAGGAACAATTGCCCCCAAATTGACTGCTGCAGCCACAGGTATTACCTAACCTAAAATTAAGTTTACCCATGCTAAAACACATATTACAGCCTGTGCTCCAACTTACACTGATTGATGTCTGTTTTTTTTTCTTTATTCTCTTCCCAGATGTGAAAAACAGCTTGTATGCTTTCACAAAACATTAACTTTTAGCATTAAAAAAGTGCACTGGCTATCTTGAAATAAAATTAAATTATATACTGTTCTATTAAATACATTAAAATATTAAGGCTGTTAGGGAAGCTGCTATCTCTTATTCATATTTCATGTCTTACAAGACTTTTAGATTTAATGAAAGGCCTCAAACAAAAAAAGTAAACACATCCTCAAAATACCCCATAACCTATTAACTTAATACAAACACACAAAACTATGTACATCTTCAAATAATGAAGTTTAAACCTCCTAGTAAGAACAATTCTCCCAGACTGACAGCTACACTCACAGGCTTTAGTTGACCTAAAATTAAGATAATGCCTGCTATGACACATCGTACAACTTGTGTTTCTATTTACACTAAGCACTGACTCCTTTGTCTTATAATTATTCCTCACCCAGATGTAGGAAACAACTTGAACCCTTTAAGAAAACATTAACATTTAGCCTTAACAAGTATTATCCTCTTATCAGCTTGACTCCAAAGAAATGTAAGAACCAGATACATAGTTGTATTCAGCTACAAGATTCTTGTGTTACATTGTGAGCATTTATTTGCTAAAGGAAAATTTTTCATTACATTTAGTCTTCTCTTATTTTCTTGCTTCCACTTAAAACATATTAGATAAATCCAAGGGCCCTAATCCAGTCATTCCCTGATATAAAAGCAAGAAAAGGCATATCCACTCTACTTATATCATGATCTGTATATTTTCATACCCCATCCCCCACCTCAACAACCCAAGATTTAACCTATTATCCTAAACATGCTTTTGCCCGGGCTTTCTTCTCTTTTTACATTGCAATGCCTACATTTCTTAAAACTGAAAAATAAGAAAGAATGAAAGAAGAAGAAAAGGGGCCCTGTTTACTTTGGTGTCCATATAACACAAAAAAAATAACTGAAAGTACTTTATTATATAACAAATTATTTCATGAAATATTTTTAAAAAACCTGTTAAAAACAAAAATTGTTTTACTTAGTTACTTTTTCCATCCTCTTTCCTTCTATTTAATGTTCTTCCAAACATTAATGACATGAAGTAGGGCAAATGCATTGGAGCTACCTCCATGTTTAACAAAGTAAAAAAAGTGCAATATTTCCAGTTTTTCTTGTTCAGCTATGTTTCTTAAATGTGATTGATGGTTTTTAATCTCACATTTGTTCATTGATTTCTGAGTTGTTGGTTTTCTTCATGTTGATCTCCATCTCCTAACTGCAATCTCTGGTTCATTTCCAGCATACTCCCATCTGTTCTAGTCAACTCCTATGCTTTCCTCTGTCTCTCAAGCATTTTCCTTTGGAATGTTGGAAAAGGTTTCACTGGCAAAGTCTGTCAATGAGCTTTATTTTCAGTACAATAAGAAGCAGAGTCCCATTCTGTTCAGTGGCTCACTTTTTGTTGGACAAACTTTTGTATTTTATACTTAGCCTGTTTTGCATCAAAAATTACTTTCCAGATGAAAATATTCTGAATCTAGCTGAATACAGCAGATTGAATCCTACACCTGCCTTTTGACATTCCCTGACTGGTAGAATAAAATTGCTCCTTTTCTGTCTGGTGTACAGTGAGTAATTATTTCCCAAAAGGACTCTACTGTCTCCAACTTTTAGTACTTTGCCCTTCTGCCACAGTTTTGGCCAGAATCAACTCTTTCTGCTGGTAGGATTGCATTTTTACATTTTTATTAAAATCCTTTGTGAAACCATGTTGATGTGTGCTTAATTATCAGTTGCATTTGGAAGAACTTATTAACTGAGCACCACACATTTTCAAAAAAAAAATCTGAATAAGAATTATACCAAACAATGATTCCTTTTTGAATGTGGTGTGAAGCTGGCTAATTTTGGCTAAACACTAGAGAACAATAAAAAAATACTGTTCATAGCTGAACAACTGATGGGAACAACAGTCTGTTTATAGTCCTCAGGCAAAATGATTAGTGCCTTTTACAGTATAATCTTCATTTTGCACAAGAGTTTGCAAGTAAAAAGGGCAAATTTGTAAAAAACATGATTTGTATTTGTGTGCAGACAATCAGGAGTGAATGAGAGAGCACATAAAATGGTAAAACTGGAGAAATCTTGGTTTAAGTAGCTGTTAGTGGTATCAGAATGGCTTCAGTTATTTAAAATCATATCAGATAGGGTTGAAAGTTTTTAAGCATGAATTTTATTTTAACCCATAAAAGTGCTGCATTTTATATAAAATTTTATATTTTATGTTCATATTTCAGGGCTGGTGCTTGCAGTTATTGCATTTGTCCTGGTACAATTGATAACATGAGGGGAGACTATATGGTTTATAAATGTGTCAAGACCTACGTTTATCCTTCACTAAGGCTAACAAAGTTGTTTTCATATTGTGATTTCATATTCTTCTAGTGGTTAAGAGGGGCATAGTTGTCTCAGACTCTTAGAAATATGTTAAAGATATGGTTCACATCACATTAGGAAATGATTGAACAGTCTTGCCTGAGAGAGAAATAGAGAGAAAAAGAGAGAATCCAATGTTTTGCCTCTATGAAAGCTATAAGTAGGTATAAAATACAGGATAAGGGCAGACTAGTTGTTAAAAACAGAAGAATGGCAACAGAGGAGTTTGTGAATGTTGTCAGATGCCACAATATAAGAAGACAGTTAAACAAATCTAACAATTTTGGGGATTGACTTACTAGGTTCCCTTCATAAAAAAATGAGGACAGCTATGGTCTGTCCTCTGTGTTAGCTGGATTAATGCAGTAATTTTATATTTCCTAAATGAAAAATATGGCCTAGTCCTTAAAGACTGTTTATTGTCAGTGACCTACAGAACTTAATGTAGATGGGGAAAAATCAATGGTATGCAAAAAAGAAATGCTCGTGACATAGCCTTTCTAGAGGAGTCTTATCTCCCTCTTTTAGCACCTAAGAATTGCTCAGTTGGATTCATCTTGAAAGGTATAACCCATCAGACCAGAGGATATGAAGTAGCAATCTCCCTTCAGGGCTCATTCCTGTCTAAGCCATTAGAAACATATAGAGCCCCTCTTGGTTAATTTGCCATGGTTGACGGACTTGTGAAGGGAACTGTGTTGGGTGTTAATTCTTGTCAGCTTATATTCATAGGTTCATAGGATGGTACTAGGCTGTTGGCTCTAAGGCCTATGCAAACCTAGCCATAACAATTCCCTGGATATTTCATTCCACAATATTTACTTCTCTGGGCCCCTGTCTAGCAGGGCAACTGACATGATCCCCGGGTTGAATTTCCTATCTCCCATCCAATCATCATTGTTCCTTTTGAAGAGGGCCAATGAGGTGCTCTGCTTGACATGTATGGGCAGTCTATTCCAGAGTATGGGGAGTCTCTGGGTCAGGAACCTATCCCTCCAGCATGTTTTGTTCATTGTGATGACAAGGTTTAGATCCCTGGAGTGTGTGGCTCTGAGGGATTGGGATTGCTTTAAGTGGAGCATGTCCAACAGCTCAGGGTTTGACATGGCCTTGTATGTTAAGCAGAGATTGCCTCTGAGTAGATGATATGCCACAGAGTATAGCTGGAGTTTTTTTAGACGGTCAGCATATGGCATCTGCTTTAGGCCTGTGATTCTTTTAGTGAGGTATTTCTGTGGCCTTTCCAGCTGTTGCAGATATCTTGTGAGGTACATACCAAATGGGGCATTGTACTCTGTAATGAGTCTAATGAGGGATGTGTACAGTGGGACAATGACCTCCTTTTTTCTGGATGAAAAGCCCTTAGTGATGAGGTATGCCACATAGAAGGATTTCCTGACTGTTGTGGCGATGTGTTTATCGAAAGTGAGACCACTATCCACCTGTGTCCCTAAGTTTCTCATCACACTTTCGATGTTTAGTGTCCTGCCACCTATGTGGTAATTCATGGGTACATGTTTTTTTCCAAAGGGGATAACTAAACATTTCTTGGCATTAAGCTTGAGCCCATGGCTCTGGCACCAGGCATCTGTTTCTGTAAGGCCCTTTTGTAGAATATCCACATCATTTGGGGATTCAATAATGGCTCCCAGTTTGCAGTCATCTGCAAACTTTGTTAGCCAGAGTCCCTTAGTGTTGGCCTGTACTTCAGAGAAGTAGATACCAAACAAGTGTGGTCCCAGGACTGAACCCTGAGGTACTCCACTTGTCACTTGTCTGGAGTTGGATTTGGAGTCGGCTACTTTTACAGTCTGGATTCTGTCAGTAAGCCAGTTGGCAACCATCGAGTGACGTAGGGATTTATGCCCAGCTTAGTAAGTTTATCTATGATTCCAGAGTGGGGGATGGTGTTGAAGGCCTTGGCGAGGTCCAGATAGGCTGTGTGGACCACCTTACCTTCTTCCACAGCTCTGGAGACTGATTCAAAGAAGTCAATCAGATTCAGGAGACAAGATCAGCCCTTCACAAACCCAAACTGGGTGGGGTCCAGTGTTTGAAGGTTGCCAATGTCTTTGTTTCTAAGTTCCATGATAATGCGTTCTATGCCCTTGCAGATCAGGCTTGTCAGACTGATGCAACAGTAGTTACCAGGATCCAAGGCGGATCCTCCCTTGTGGAGTGGGATAACTGTAGCTGTGCCCCACTCAGTGGGCACAAAGCCTGAGGTGAGGCTATGATTAAACATGACACTTAGGAGAGGTGCCAGTTCATTTTGTAGTTCATGTAGTACACAGCCTGGGATGTCATCTGGTCCCATGGATGCTGTATTCTTAGCTTTGGAGAGTGCAGTTTCTACTTGTATGGCTGTGATTATCAGAATTTGTTAATCTTTTGGTAGTGAGATGGGCCCTTTCGGGGATGAGAGGGGGGTGAAGTTGGCACTAAATCAATCTGCCAGGATATTGGCAATATCCTTGGGATCAGTATATTTAATGTCATTCTGTTGTAGCTCAGAGCAGATCTGAGCATTGCCATTTAGATTCTTGACATAACTATAGAATGCCTTGTGGTTGTCTTTGGAATCTTTGGCAATTTTATTTTTGTAACTAGCTTTTGAGGATTTTATGAGGGATCTCAGCTTCTTACTGAGGCTGGTGAGGGAGTTTTTTGCATCCTGGGATTTTCCTCTTTTCTGCAACAGTTTCTTCCTTCTGTTGTATAGTTTGTTTATAGCAGGGGACCACCAGATTGGCTTCCTTTTTTTGGAGAAGAGCATCTTGGTTCTATTTGGGATGGCACGATTCATGCACGAGTGGATGTGCTCATACAGTGCCTTAGTGTAGGATTCTGCAGTCAAACTTCCAGATCCTGTCTGCATGGGTGTTGTGAAGTTTGTCACTTCTGACTTCGGTAGCATGAAGTTGGCTTTGGAGAAGTTTTTTAAGGAGGTTTCCTTACTGTGGGGTGGGGTGGGATGTGGATGTCAAGGGTGATTTGCTTATGGTCAGACCTGACCAATGAGAGGTTGACCACTGGTGTGGAGCATCTATCTCCCATGTTGGTAATGACCAGGTCTAGGATGTTGGAGCCCCTGGTGGGACAATGGATTAGTTGATCCAGGGCTTTGGAATTTATGAATTCCAAGAACCGTTGGGAAAAGGAGTTGGTACCCGAGTAGTTTTCCCAATTAATGGCAGGGTAGTTGAAATCACCCAGTATTAGGGTGTTTGGTTGTATCTTAATATTTTCCAGTATGTTTAGAAATGTGTAGTGAGAATCTTGGGGCATGGTGGGGGATCTGTAGCAAGTTACAATTTGGATTGCAGTCTTACCTAGTGTTAATTGCACCTGGAGAATTTCAGATGCATTGTGTTGGGCAACTAGCCTGGAGGTGTGAATATGGACACTCCTCCACCTTTAGTGTTTCAGTCTTGGTTTTTGTGACCGAAAAGTGTGGTATTGTTTTCACAGTGGCAGCCTTTTCATGTTGAGATATATCCTCCAATAAATTAGCTCTGAAACCTATGGAATCCTCAATTCTGGAGCAGATAGCAAACTAATTTTTTTGCAATGGCAAATTCAACTAGCAAGGCAGGATTCTGCCCCTTTGGCCAGACTGGTAAATAAGTAAAAATTTACTATATCAGCTGATTTGGGCTGATGTTGCTGTTATTTTTTCCACAGTCCCAGATATCTGCTCAGTATTCTGTCCCATTGATTTCACTGCCGTAACTGACATTTCCCTTACAAAGAGGAGGGACTTCAATTAGATAGAATCTTTGGATATTTTATCTACCCAAATTGTCAAAGTATTCCTCTCAGGTGCTGACCTAGGATTCTGGAGATTCCAGTCTACCCAGGCATTAGTCATTTTCTTTTTATGTGATTAGAGGTTAGGATTTTCAGGCTTGATTATACTTAAACTAAATGAGAGCATTTACTGAGGCAGTTAGATGAAAGGGATCCCATACCACCAAGTGAAGTTTTTCAAAAGTCTTGTTAGTCCCATAGTTAAAGGCTAGAACAACTCACTAATCAAGAGAATAAGGAAATCAGGACTCTTCTTCTTTTCTCCTGGCAGAGCTACTGCAGGCAATATACCCTCAGTGGCAGGAATATATTGTCCAAGTTAAAATCTATCACTGTCTTCAGGTCAATTTAACCAGGAGAATAGAAGTGTGAGATGTGAATTGCTGGCCTCTGATATAAGTATTAGATCTCACAAAATCCTGGAGCATAGGCTAAAATATAAAACCATGGAAGAGAAAAGCAATTCTGAGCCCTCACTTAGAGGATTGGACGACAGAATGCCCAGAGATCCCCTGGGACTCGTATTACTACAAAAAATACTGTGTTCATCCAAGTCTGATGCTACTCAACAAAATAACATGTAATTTCTGTTCTCCCAATCCCTCCACACTACACTCTCCAGAGACCTCAACCTCATTACTGCAATTAACAGAACAAGCTGGTGGGACATGTTCATAACCCAGAGACTGCCCATGCTATGGAACAGACTTCCCATACATGTCAAACAAAGCACCTCACTGGCCCTCTTCAAGACAAATCTTGATGAGTGGATGGGAAATAGAAAATTCATCCCGGGGATCACCCCAGTGGCTCTACTAGACAGAGGCACTGGGAACTAAGGTTGAGTGGCATGATACCAGGGTAATCCTATGGGCTAGGCTTTTAAAGGCTCCAGGCCCATTAGCCTAGTACACATCTATGAATCTATCAACATGCATGACTGTCTGAGGTAGATGCTGCAGCCCTGGTTTCCAATGCAGCTAAGATGGATCTTAGTGAGGCTATGCAGAACATTCAACATGGTAAGGCAGGTTGCCTATGCAGAGGCATGTGTGTGTGTGTGTGTGTGTGTGTGTGTGTGTGTGTGTGTGTGTGTGTGTGTGTGTGTGTGTGTGTGTGTGTTTGTATTAAAGATAGGAAAGATACTAGAAACATAATAGGTCTTTGTGTATTGTTTTTTTTTTCTTTTTTTCCTCAACTATCTCAGGACTGTGCCTGGCCACCAACTGTGGATTGCCCGGGGCACTAGTTGCCCCATCTCTAATATAAATGTTCCATAACTGCTAATTATGTCATTGAAGGAAGCTTCTTTGAATCAGGCATGTTTATGCTCACTCTCTTTTCTTTTCTCATAAACCCTTTAATAATCACTTCTCAGCTCCTCTTACTGCTCTTCTTATACAGAGCATTCATTGTTGATGCATCAAATCAGCTGGTTCTCACCATTATGCTGTGCACCTTTATATAGGTTTTCCACACCAAAAGCTTCATTTCCCTTTCTCTGTGTGGTACCAAAGGATAATTATGCATGCCTTTCATAATAGCCTCATTCAGTCTTCCAGCTCTGCTCCCCCCCCCCCATCATTTTCAAATTATCCTTGTGCCAGCTCTGTAAATAGAAGTCTCAGAGGTATCATCCTTAGTTAGCATAAAAGCAGCATGTATGGTAAAGTGATAGGAAATTATTAAGTAGCATGTCTCATTTAGAAGTCAAGGGGGAGACCAAGAATAAGAGAAGCACATACGTTTTATTGGTCAGCAATGGCAGTTCTACTAGATGGAATAATACAAGTTTAAGGCCAAGATATATTATTAGCAGGTGGCAGGGGAACAGTGGGAGGTATACAAATGCTCCTCTAAGCTGTTTAAATGTGTAACCATGTCAAAGCAAACAGAAGAGTACGTCTGAATGTGTATGCTTCATAGGAAAGAAGAAAAAGAGGGAGGAAATTATATTTACTAATACAGGATAAATACATGGTGTGGGTGTGAGTTATGATGTAATATAGTCACAAGGAGTTTCCATTTGGCTTAATGGTTAAGGTCTTTGCCTCTCATGCACAAGTATAAGGTTCGATCCTGACCTCTGGCCAATGCCTGTATGGAGTTTGCATGTTCTTCCCTGGTATCTTTAGGGTTTCTCCCACCTCCCAAAAACATGCCGAGTGCTTCCATCTCAAACTCACCTAAGAACAGAGCTGTGGGCGGTAGTACAGTCGTTAGATGGTGCCCTATAAGGTGAAGAGTTATATAGACCAACCACTTTTGGGAATTTACTTTGGTGCACAGTATCCTCAAAATAGAACACACAGATCACAGACTGCACTCAGTAGCAGGGCTAGCCTGTCTTGGGTGTAAAATATGGCTCTAGGTGAGTTGGTCATTTTGACTAATGCTGCAAAATGGGCATTGGTATTTGCCGGTGAAAAGTGGGTTGAGGACCCAGCATACTCTGACCTACGCCAGGGACCCACACTATGGGTGGGAGGCTATGTGCCCTTATTGGCCAATGTGTGCCCACCACAAAGCCCAGCAGCCCTGGGTCAATAAGCTACTGGCTGGACAGTGGCCAATTGCCCAGCCTGGGTTACCTGGGATAGCTCTGTTGAGCAAAAGCTGGGCATAAAAAATAATCAGCCTGTCAAACATGAACTAAGGACTCAATGTATGTTCACTGGCAGGACACAGCTTGGACATGGATAACATGATGGTAAGAAGAAAGCTGGACATCCTATGTATCCAGGAGACAAGATGGAAGGGCAGTGCAACGAAGTCACTTGGCTTGGAGTCCAGAGTCTATTACACAGGTGGAGGAAAAACTAGAACTGGTGTGGGAATTGTGATGCGTGAGAGGCTTCAGAAGACAGTGAGGAATGTCATCAGAATTAGTGACAGACTCATGGCTATTAGACTCCAGTGTAATGATAAGGAACTATTCATAACCTCAGCCTATGCCCCACAGCAGGGTTGAGATAGTAAAGAAAAGAGTACATTCAGAGAGCAGTTGTAGGACCTACTACATAAAGCAGGATAACATGAATTGGTGTTGATAATGGGTAATCTGAATGCACATACTGAGACACACAGAGCAGGATATGAGGACTGCCTTGGTCCACATGGGTGGGACAACAGGAATAAAGAAGAAGGCCATTCTAGACTTCTGTCTAGGAAATAGCTCGATGGTGGCCAACACATGGTTCAGCAAGAGAGAGACATTCACAAGATCACATACAAGACTGGCCAACAGGAAACTCAGGTACACTTCCCCCCTAGTAAGGAAAAGGCACTGGTGTAGAATCAGCAATTGTAAAGTCATCTCCAGGGAAACAGTCAGCCCACAGTATAAACCACTGGTTGCCACAATCAGTTACAAGCAGTGATTAGAATAGGCTCTAAAGTCAACAGAGACTAGGCTTGAGTCCTGGAAGATAACTGGAGAGAAAGCACAAGAGTTCAAGGAATTACTCAGGACTCTAACACCTCATGAAGAAGAGGTAATAGCTGGAATTTAAAAAGAATGGGAGGGCCTAGTGGCTCTACTAGACAGAGGCACTGGGAACTAAGGTTAGTGGCATGATACCAGGGTAATCCTATGGGCTAGGCTTTTAAAGGCTCCAGGCCCATTAGCCTGAAATACACATCTATGAATCTATCAACATGCATGACTGTCTGAGGTAGATGCTGCAGCCCTGGTTTCCAATGCAGCTAAGATGGATCTTAGTGAGGCTATGCAGAACATTCAACATGGTAAGGCAGGTTGCCTATGCAGAGGCATGTGTGTGCGTGTGTGTGTGTGTGTGTGTGTGTGTGTGTGTGTGTGTGTGTGTGTGTGTGTGTGTTTGTATTAAAGATAGGAAAGATACTAGAAACATAATAGGTATTTGTGTATTGTTTTTTTTTTTTTTTCTTTTTTCCTCAACTATCTCAGGACTGTGCCTGGCCACCAACTGTGGATTGCCCGGGGCACTAGTTGCCCCATCTCTAATATAAATGTTCCATAACAGCTAATTATGTCATTGAAGGAAGCTTCTTTGAATCAGGCATGTTTATGCTCACTCTCTTTTCTTTTCTCATAAACCCTTTAATAATCACTTCTCAGCTCCTCTTACTGCTCTTCTTATACAGAGCATTCATTGTTGATGCATCAAATCAGCTGGTTCTCACCATTAAGCTGTGCACCTTTATATAGGTTTTTCACACCAAAAGCTTCATTTCCCTTTCTCTGTGTGGTACCAAAGGATAATTATGCATGCCTTTCATAATAGCCTCATTCAGTCTTCCAGCTCTGCTTTTTCCACCCCCCCACCCCATCATTTTCAAATTATCCTTGTGCCAGCTCTGTAAATAGAAGTCTCAGAGGTATCATCCTTAGTTAGCATAAAAGCAGCATGTATGGTAAAGTGATAGGAAATTAAGTAGCATGTCTCATTTAGAAGTCAAGGGGGAGACCAAGAATAAGAGAAGCACATACGTTTTATTGGTCAGCAATGGCAGTTCTACTAGATGGAATAATACAAGTTTAAGGCCAAGATATATTATTAGCAGGTGGCAGGTGAACAGTGGGAGGTATACAAATGCTCCTCTAAGCTGTTTAAATGTGTAACCATGTCAAAGCAAACAGAAGAGTACGTCTGAATGTGTATGCTTCATAGGAAAGAAGAAAAAGAGGGAGGAAATTATATTTACTAATACAGGATAAATACATGGTCTGGGTGTGAGTTATGATGTAATATAGTCACAAGGAGTTTCCATTTGGCTTAATGGTTAAGGTCTTTGCCTCTCATGCACAAGTATAAGGTTCGATCCTGACCTCTGGCCAATGCCTGTATGGAGTTTGCATGTTCTTCCCTGGTATCTTTAGGGTTTCTCCCACCTCCCAAAAACATGCCGAGTGCTTCCATCTCAAACTCACCTAAGAACAGAGCTGTGGGCGGTAGTACAGTCGTTAGATGGTACCCTATAAGGTGAAGCGTTATATAGACCAACCACTTTTGGGAATTTACTTTGGTGCACAGTATCCTCAAAATAGAACACACAGATCACAGACTGCACTCAGTAGCAGGGCTAGCCTGTCTTGGGTGTAAAATATGGCTCTAGGTGAGTTGGTCATTTTGACTAATGCTGCAAAATGGGCATGGGTATTTGCCGGTGAAAAGTGGGTTGAGGACCCAGCATACTCTGACCTACGCCAGGGACCCACACTAAGGGTGGGAGGCTATGTGCCCTTATTGGCCAATGTGTGGCCACCACAAAGCCCAGCAGCCCTGGATCAATAAGCTACTGGCTGGGCAGTGGCCAATTGCCCAGCCTGGGTTACCTGGGATAGCTCTGTTGAACAAAAGCTGGGCATAAAAAATAATCAACCTGTCAAGCATGAACTAAGGACTCAAAGTATGTTCACTGGCAGGACACAGCTTGGACATGGATAACATGATGGTAAGAAGAAGGCTGGACATCCTATGTATCCAGGAGACAAGATGGAAGGGCAGTGCAACAAAGTCACTTGGCTTGGAGTCCAGAGTCTATTACACAGGTGGAGGAAAAACTAGAACTGGTGTGGGAATTGTGATGCGTGAGAGGCTTCAGAAGACAGTGAGGAATGTCATCAGAATTAGTGACAGACTCATGGCTATTAGACTCCAGTGTAATGATAAGGAACTATTCATAATCTCAGCCTATGCCCCACAGCAGGGTTGAGAGAGTAAAGAAAAGAGTACATTCAGAGAGCAGTTGTAGGACCTACTACATAAAGCAGGATAACATGAATTGGTGTTGATAATGGGTAATCTGAATGCACATAACGAGACACACAGAGCAGGATATGAGGACTGCCTTGGTCCACATGGGTGGGACAACAGGAATAAAGAAGAAGGCCATTCTAGACTTCTGTCTAGGAAATAGCTTGATGGTGGCCAACATATGGTTCAGCAAGAGAGAGACATTCACAAGATCACATACAAGACTGGCCAACAGGAAACTCAGGTACACTTCCCCCCTAGTAAGGAAAAGTCACTGGTGTAGAATCAGCAATTGTAAAGTCATCTCCAGGGAAACAGTCAGCCCACAGTATAAACCACTGGTTGCCACAATCAGTTACAAGCAGTGATTAGAATAGGCTCTAAAGTCAACAGAGACTAGGCTTGAGTCCTGGAAGATAACTGGAGAGAAAGCACAAGAGTTCAAGGAATTACTCAGGACTCTAACACCTCATGAAGAAGAGGTAATAGCTGGAATTTAAAAAGAATGGGAGGGCCTCAAAATAGCATGCGTGAAGACTACAGAAGATATTTGGCTGAGCAAGTATGAAAATAAGGTATATAAGGAAAGTTGGTGGTGGAAAGCAGAAGTGCAGGAAGTCATCAAAACAAAGAAGGAGTTCAGGAAAAAATGAGAGATAGAAAAGATGGACCTGGTTAAGAAGGAATACTGGTTGGTTAATAAAGAATCTAAGACAGGAGTTGCAATAGTAAAGATCAAGGCATCAGAGGTACTCTACCAGCTTCTGGAAAGTGACTTAGTAGATGTCAAAAAGGCTATCAGGTTGCAAGACAAAGACAGAAAGATGAAGAAAATAGTCAGCCACCATTCATAAAGGATGCCAGCAGCAACCTGTTCACCAGTCCACAGGAAATCAAAGGTAGATGGAAGGAGTACTTTCAGTAACTTCTGAATGAAGAAAACCCCACAGAAGATGTATTGCCCCAGACACAGCCTACAATGAAAAAAGAGGAGGAGCTCACCCTAGAAGAAGTAAGAACAGCACTAAGAAAATGAGTTCAAGAAAAGCAGGAGGCTCAGATGAGGTCACAGCAGATATGATCAAGATGCTGGGTGATGCAAGGGAAAATGGCTCCTGAGTGTACTCATACCAGAATGGAGAGAGAAAGGTGTATTTCAGATGACTGAAGAATAAGCATACTAGTATCAGTCAACAAGAACAAAGGGGGCGTCCACAACTGAGGTGTCAAACTCCTGTCACACTGCATGAAAGTTCTGGAGAGGGTGCTAGATAAATGAATACACAGAGTAGTAAACTGTAAGGCGGGAGGTGAGCCGTTTGGATTCAGATCAGGATGTAGCAGAACTGACCCAGTGTTTGCAGAGAGACAGATACTTGAGAAGAAGGTAGAAAAGAAGAAAAAGTCTAGCAGGTCATTCCTACACTTGGAAAAAGCATACGACAATGTCCCAAGAAAACTAATTTGGGCAGTCATGCGGAGGTTCAAAGTCTCAGAAACATTGGCAGAATTAGTGCAAGCTATGTACAAGGACCCGATGACTCAAGTGCAAACAGTGTTCACTCTCACACAGAAGTTCCCAGTGGGAGTGGGTGTGCATCAGGGTTCAGCTCTGAGATCCATGCTGTTCATACATTACACTAGCAAACAGGTCAGAAGGGACAGATCAACAAATTTGCTGTATGCAGATGATGTGGTGTTATAGGCAAACTCTGAGCAAGAATGTCAATAAAATATAGAAGAATGGAATGCAAAGCTGAAGGCAAACAGGATGAAGCTGAGTACAGATAAGACAGTTGTAATGGCAGCAAATGGGGTAAAATCAGAAGAAGCTGAGAAATGAGATAGAAGGAAAAATACTGCACCAGGTTAACAGCTTCAAGTATCTGGGAGGGATGGTTGAGGAGAAGGGTAGTCTGAAGGAGGAGGTCAAATCTAGAATCAGAGGGGCTGCAGCCATCTGGCGGAGAGTCAGGTGTAATGTATGACAGAAGAATGCCAGAGAAGCTGAAAAGTAAGGTATACAAAACAGTGATGTGAAAAGTACTACTGTATGCTACAGAAAACTGGGCAGTAAAGGCAGAGCAGTTGAGGAAGTTAGTGGTGATGGAGATGAAGTACCTAACCAGGTGAGAACTGCCCTCACTAAGGCAAAAAACACAGCATCCATGGCACCGGATGGTGTCCCCGGCTGTGTGCTTCACGAACTCAACGAGGAATTAAACCCACAGTTAGGACAGCTGTTTAATCTTAGCCTCACCTCAGGATACGTACCCAAGGAGTGGCGCACGGCGACTGTGGTCCCACTTCATAAGGGCGGTGCCTCCACAGACCCTGGAAATTACCGCCCCATTAGCTTGACAAGCCTTATCTGCAAAGCCATGGAGAGGATCATAATGGAACTCATAAATAAAGACATAAGGAACTTGCAGTTTGGCTTTGTCAAAGGCAGATCCTGCCTCTTAAACTTGGTTGACTTTTTCTAGACTGTCACCAAGGCCATTGATGAGGGAAAGGCAGTCCGTACAGCCTACCTCGACCTGGCAAAGGCCTTCGACACAATACCCCACTCAGGTATCATCGAAAAACTCATCAGCTTGAATGTAAACCCATACATCACAAGATGGGTTGCAAACTGGCTAAGTGACAGAACCCACAGGGTCAGAGTTGCTGGAGCCATGTCAGACTCAAAGCCTGTCACAAGTGGTGTCCCACAGGGCTCAGTCCTGGGTCCACTCTTGTTCGGCATCTACTTTTCTGAAGTACAAGCAAACACAGGAGGGTTATGGCTGACAAAGTTTGCAGATGACTGCAAACTGGGCAATAGTCGAAAACACATCTGACACAGATATCCTCCAGAAGGGCCTCACAGAAATGGATAACTGGTGCCAGAGCCATGGCCTGAAGTTAAACGCCAAAAATGCATAGTCATACCCTTGGGAAAAACAAGGTTACCCCTAGCTACCATATAGATGGCAATCCACTGAGCACAGAAAAAGTCAGCAGGGATATGGGGCCCCAGGTAGAGAGTAGCCTGTCGTTTGACACTCATGTTGCTAAAGTAGTTAGGAAAACCTTCTATATCGCCCACCTGATCATGAAGGGATTCACATCTAGATCAAGGGAGGTCATCGTCCCCTGTACTCATCACTCATTAGACCTATGATTGAGTACAATGCCCGTTCGGAATGTATCTGACCAGACACCTGCTGCAGCTTGAAAGGCCCCAAAAGTTCCTCACCAAAAGGATAAAGGGTCTCAAAAATATGTCTTATGCTGCCCGACTGAAAGAACTCCAGCTCTATTCAGTCTCATACCGCTTGCTCAGAGGTGACCTGTGCCTGACATATAAGGCCATGTAAAACCCAGATTTGATGAATATGCTTCACCTCAAAAAATCTAGATCCCTCAGAACCACAAGGGCGGAGACTTAAACCTTGACACGGTTATAAATAGAACGTGCTGGAGGGACAGATTCATCACCCAGAGACTCCTATGCTGTGGAACAAAATCCCGGTACATGTGAGGCAGAGCACCTCTCTGGCCTTGTTCAAGAGGAATCTTGACCAATGGATGGGAGATTGCAGATATACCCCAGGGATTACTTCAGTGTCACTGCTTGACAGAGGCACAGCAAAATGATAGGCATAGTTTTTATTCAAACTAAAGGGGTGGCGAAAGCCACATAACTATGGGCTAGGCTTATAAATGCCCTTGGGCAGATAGCCTAGTATGAACCTATGAACCTATGAACTTGGGTTGCAGGATGCCCACTGTGGGATAGATGAAGAACTGAGGTCATCAGAGCAGAGACCAAAACAGTGCCAACTGCAGGGAAGGTAAAAAAGAACAAATAAGGGTGGTTCAGGCACATTTGCAGAAAAATAAATTAAAACCATAGTATGGCGTTAATGAGGAAGTAATGACCAGAATCTCCACTGGAAAACTTTAGTGTAAACTACTTTATTCTCCACTTTCATCTTGTAAGACACAGACTTCATTAGAAAAACTCTCATCAACAATAATACAAGCAACATTCAATTTATAATAAATATCAAATCACATGACAAGTAATCAATTAAAAACATATTAGATAAAAATATATACATACAGGATACACAAAATGAAACACTATATCAATAGCTTCATCTCTACTTTAACCTCCTATTTTTCAAAAAAACATTTTATATTAATAGCATCATTTAACCCTGGGAAACGGTCTGCTCTTTGTTATAATTGCCAGTCAGTCTCTTTAATTTTCAATCTGTTTTTAAAGTCCTCTCCTCTTAAATTCATACTAACTTGTTCAACAATAAAAAATAAAAATCTTTTTAGTTATTTTTTTTTACATTCACATGAATGTTTAAATAAAGCATTGTTGAAATCCCTTGTCTTAATATTGTATAAATGCTCATTAATTCTCTTTTGCATAGTCCTTGTGGTCATTCCTACATAAAATGCCTGACAACCTGAACATTTGCTAACATAAACTACCCCTTGAGAATTACAAGGAAAACAGTAGCTGATGCCAAATGCATCATCCAAATGTTCAAAACAAATACAAGTCCCTTCAAAAATAAACCTACATTCGTCACATCTCTCACATTTATAGGCCCCTTTGACCCTATTGGTAACCGGTGGAACAATTTTAGTAGTATCATTTTATAACATTAGGTTAAAACTGGTATTATTCTTATACATGAAAAATGTTACAATATGGCTTGGGATTACCTGATTTGAAGGGGTATTTCAGAGCTACACAGTTAAGGCTCCTATACAAAGCACAAGCAGAAACCTGTAAGTTCAAGAAACAAGGAGGGACAGGGATTTTGGATGTAGACCTTTAAAGAGAGTAACAACAACCATACAGAATATTATATTCATAAAGTAGCCGAAAATATTCTAAGAACTAAGCCAACACAGGGATAAAGAAAAGAGATTCTACCAATAGGGATGACTGCAATCAGAATTAGGGATACAGACAATAGGCAAGAGGGGGCTGGAATTTATTGAAGAAAATTGACAAAGGAACCAAAGTATTGGGAGCAAATAACTAAAGCGGGAAGAGTAATAGAATGAGAAGATTCCACAAATTTATTTGACCTGCAGGTTAGAGATTGCCTTCCCTATCAAGGACTGATATCAGAGTATAGGGAAAGAGAAAGAAATAAATAGGGGGTCCTAAATGACAGACCAGCACTGGTAGAGTTTTTAGTAGAATCTAGAACAGATATTGCTGTTAAAAAGAAATAATTAGTACAGCATATAAAATATTGCATGATAACAATAAGAATCAATCAGAGGAGGTTAGAAAGGATTGGGACAAGAGATTGGATAAGCAATTCACAAAGAAACAATAGGGGGATATATGTTTGTCTCCTAAGCATGAATAAGTAAAAATGGTTGTATTCTTACTACACTAAATAAGTCATTATTCCCCGTAATAATTTTCCAGTTATTACTTATAATCTATTGAATGTTATAACTATCAACTGACATGTCCAAGAAACATACCAAGGTATTTATGTTATAAAACCTATTACCATTATTACTATTGTTCTTAGCCATCAAATGTTTACAAAAGATAGGTGCAAACTGGGTATCTCTCTCTTACTACCACTTCTTTAGGTATCTCAAGCAGGGTCTGTCTGCTATAGCCTCTTTTTAAACAAAGGAATAATAAATTCTAGCTCCAAACTAAAATCAAGCATAAGACAATTTCATGAAGAAGATTTGGGACAGACAGGAAGAACGCAAGAGGAAATGAATGCATCCAGCAAGGAGATGGCTAGAGTATGTGAGAGAAGACCTGTGACACTCAGGAGGAAATGAATGCATCCAGCAAGGAGATGAATAGAGTATGTGAGAGAAGACCTGTGACACTCAGGAGGAAATGAATGCATCCAGCAAGGAGATGACTAGAGTATGTGAGAGAAGACCTGTGACACTCAGGAGGAAATGAATGCATCCAGCAAGGAGATGACTAGAGTATGTGAGAGAAGACCTGTAACACTCAGGAGGAAATGAATGCATCCAGCAAGGAGATGACTAGAGTATGTGAGAGAAGACCTGTGACACTCAGGAGGAAATGAATGCATCCAGCAAGGAGATGACTAGAGTATGTGAGAGAAGACCTGTGACACTCAGGAGGAAATGAATGCATCCAGCAAGGAGATGACTAGAGTATGTGAGAGAAGACCTGTGACACTCAGGAGGAAATGAATGCATCCAGCAAGGAGATGACTAGAGTATGTGAGAGAAGACCTGTGACACTCAGGAGGAAATGAATGCATCCAGCAAGGAGATGACTAGAGTATGTGAGAGAAGACCTGTGACACTCAGGAGGAAATGAATGCATCCAGCAAGGAGATGAATAGAGTATGTGAGAGAAGACCTGTGACACTCAGGAGGAAATGAATGCATCCAGCAAGGAGATGACTAGAGTATGTGAGAGAAGACCTGTGACACTCAGGAGGAAATGAATGCATCCAGCAAGGAGATGACTAGAGTATGTGAGAGAAGACCTGTGACACTCAGGAGGAAATGAATGCATCCAGCAAGGAGATGACTAGAGTATGTGAGAGAAGACCTGTGACACTCAGGAGGAAATGAATGCATCCAGCAAGGAGATGACTAGAGTATGTGAGAGAAGACCTGTGACACTCAGGAGGAAATGAATGCATCCAGCAAGGAGATGACTAGAGTATGTGAGAGAAGACCTGTGACACTCAGGAGGAAATGAATGCATCCAGCAAGGAGATGAATAGAGTATGTGAGAGAAGACCTGTGACACTCAGGAGGAAATGAATGCATCCAGCAAGGAGATGACTAGAGTATGTGAGAGAAGACCTGTGACACTCAGGAGGAAATGAATGCATCCAGCAAGGAGATGACTAGAGTATGTGAGAGAAGACCTGTGACACTCAGGAGGAAATGAATGCATCCAGCAAGGAGATGACTAGAGTATGTGAGAGAAGACATGTGACACTCAGGAGGAAATGAATGCATCCAGCAAGGAGATGACTAGAGTATGTGAGAGAAGACCTGTGACACTCAGGAGGAAATGAATGCATCCAGCAAGGAGATGACTAGAGTATGTGAGAGAAGACCTGTGACACTCAGGAGGAAATGAATGCATCCAGCAAGGAGATGACTAGAGTATGTGAGAGAAGACCGGTGACACTCAGGAGGAAATGAATGCATCCAGCAAGGAGATGACTAGAGTATGTGAGAGAAGACCTGTGACACTCAGGAGGAAATGAATGCATCCAGCAAGGAGATGACTAGAGTATGTGAGAGAAGACCTGTGACACTCAGGAGGAAATGAATGCATCCAGCAAGGAGATGACTAGAGTATGTGAGAGAAGACCTGTGACACTCAGGAGGAAATGAATGCATCCAGCAAGGAGATGACTAGAGTATGTGAGAGAAGACCTGTGACACTCAGGAGGAAATGAATGCATCCAGCAAGGAGATGACTAGAGTATGTGAGAGAAGACCTGTGACACTCAGGAGGAAATGAATGCATCCAGCAAGGAGATGACTAGAGTATGTGAGAGAAGACCTGTGACACTCAGGAGGAAATGAATGTATCCAGCAAGGAGATGACTAGAGTATGTGAGAGAAGACCTGTGACACTCAGGAGGAAATGAATGCATCCTGCAAGGAGATGACTAGAGTATGTGAGAGAAGACCTGTGACACTCAGGAGGAAATGAATGCATCCAGCAAGGAGATGACTAGAGTATGTGAGAGAAGACCTGTGACACTCAGGAGGAAATGAATGCATCCAGCAAGGAGATGACTAGAGTATGTGATAGAAGACCTGTGACACTCAGGAGGAAATGAATGCATCCAGCAAGGAGATGACTAGAGTATGTGAGAGAAGACCTGTGACACTCAGGAGGAAATGAATGCATCCAGCAAGGAGATGACTAGAGTATGTGAGAGAAGACCTGTGACACTCAGGAGGAAATGAATGCATCCAGCAAGGAGATGACTAGAGTATGTGAGAGAAGACCTGTGACACTCAGGAGGAAATGAATGCATCCAGCAAGGAGATGACTAGAGTATGTGAGAGAAGACCTGTGACACTCAGGAGGAAATGAATGCATCCAGCAAGGAGATGACTAGAGTATGTGAGAGAAGACCTGTGACACTCAGGAGGAAATGAATGCATCCAGCAAGGAGATGACTAGAGTATGTGAGAGAAGACCTGTGACACTCAGGAGGAAATGAATGCATCCAGCAAGGAGATGAATAGAGTATGTGAGAGAAGACCTGTGACACTCAGGAGGAAATGAATGCATCCAGCAAGGAGATGACTAGAGTATGTGAGAGAAGACCTGTGACACTCAGCCATGACTGTCGAAGAATGTAGGTGAGTGGCACGGAATCGAGACAGTGGTGGCAACAGTTGACATGTCACTTCAACCCCATGTAGAAAATGGGAAAAAGGAGGTTGATGATAATGATACTCACAAGTGCAGAAGTATAGTCATAAGGGTGAAGAGAAATGCCAAAACAGAGAGACAAGGAGAGAATGTGTGTGTGTGTGTGTGTGTGTGTGTGTGTGTGTGTGTGTGTGTGTGTGTGTGTGTGTGTGTGTGTGTGTGTGTGTGTTTACAAATTATGTCTACAGAGTTCTCTAACAATTACTAAATAACTCATGCTGCCTATCTGCACAAGTAAAAGCATAAAATCATTTAAACACTAATTAGCATGCATGTGCACAGATTACTAATTACATAGTGCAGAACTCTCAAAAAATAGGTAATAATGTGCATTCATGTACCCCTTATGGTCAGCCTAAGTTATCAGGTAAAATAGATTCTTATGCTACCTGCACAAACCTTCAAGTAAAAATAATAAGAAACACTAAAGAACATACATACATACATGTGTGAATGATTATAAAAAGGTTTACCTTAAATAGAGAAAAAAAATAAAGGTTCAGATATGTGGCACATCTTCAGACCACTTCTTTTCTTCCCATCCATCGCCAACACTTCCCTTGCTTCAAAGTTTTATATCTAAATGACTGCCCTACTTGTAAATGGATTAATTACAACTCCTGTACCACATTTGTTATGCTCAAGCAGTTAAGAAGTCTTAAAACTAAAAAGAACACAGGGTGATGTGATTTGCTTGGGGGAGCATGAGGAACCCCCCACTGATGCTATAGGAAGGGGTAGAGCTGCTTGAAGAGAATACCCCTTGCTGAAGTGAGGTGGTATTCTCTGTGGTCAACCAATTGCATATCTCTCCTTGGTGCTTTGCTGAGTCCATGTGAAGCCTAGGAACAAAAATAAAGACAAATCCAAAACCACCCCAATAGGTGACCATTGCCTTTGTGATGGGAACTGAATGGACCAAATGGGCAGGAAGGAGATAATGACTGGCAGACAGTGGGGCAAAAAGATAAAAAAGGACACCTTTACAATAGTATGTGGAGAAGATACACTCTATAAGGAAACTCCTACAACTTGAAACATTTTGTCAAAATCAATCCGGAATGAAAATTATTTTCATGTACTTAGACTTTTAGGAAACAAATACTAGACCATTAGAAGAAGCTGTATAGTTGCAGCTGCTGTAAAGATAATGGTTTAAATTGTTAGTGCATAAGTAATTCTTCCATTTATTTAAACACATTTATTAAACTATTACTTAAGACTTAAGCAAACATGCATTAACAGAAAAAAAGCACCATATTAACATTTTTCCATTTACATACATTATGCATCACGATATATTTTCTTTCTTTCTTTGTAATTATCATCAGTCCAACATTACATAAATTAATGAATTTCTGCCTTCCCTTAAACCTCACTCCTCCTCATGAACATTATTCTGCCTGTATTGTTCCCACAATTTCCATTTACGTCTATGTAATTTTCTCCTTCCTTTTTCTGAAGATCACCCTTCCAGTTCTTTTATCTCTTTTATAATATTCAATACTTCAAATACAGTTGGCTTAGACTTTGATTTCTATTTTCTAGTAATTGCTTTTTGGAAGCCAATAGAATTAAACGTGATAGGGCCTTATTATGTCTAGGCAATTCAGGTCCTGTGTCACAGCTCAAAAAATCAGATCCTTAGTTACAGCCATTTGCTCACTCAATATTTCTGACAGAGTACTCTGTAAGGGATTTTTAAAATCTGCCAACTCATTACGCTCCCAAAAGACATGGTCCTACTTATCTCTTTCTTCCCCATCACACCTCCAGCATTTACTAGCTACTGGAGGAAAACTCTATGAAGTCTTTTGGAGTATAAAATACCTATGCAAACACTTCCAAGCAAAGATCCTAAACCTTCTGGACTTTGTTGCATACTCGGGAGCCATACATATGTCTGCCAATGCTCTCTTGTAAATTGCTTTTCCACTCTCTCTTCCCAATCCTTTCTAACCTCCTCTGATTGATTCTTATTCTTATCATGCAATATTTTATATGCCCTAATGCTTATCTCTTTTTTTGACAGCAGCCTTGATAGAAAACCTCACCAGAGCAAATATTTCACTTAAGATTTCCTTATGTCTTTTTCTTTCCATATGCTGTGATATCAATCGCTGGTAATGAAAGCAGTCTAGCCTGTAGTCTTCTTGGCCGCATCCCACTCTATTACCTTTCCTTCACTAGTTATTTGCTTTCAATACCTTGGTTCCTTTCCCAGTTTTCTGCAGTAAATTCCAGCCCCCTCTTGCCTATTTTATTTACCCCTATTTGGAGCCATACCTACTAACAAAACCTTCTTTCACATTTCTTGTGTTGGCTTAGAATACTTTCTGCTATTTTATGAATATAACATTCTGTATGGATGTTATTATTCTCCTTATGGATCTGCATCCAAAATTTCACTCTCTCTTTATTTCTTGAACCCCCCACCACATTTCATCATTATTCCTTTCCATTTTGAATAATAACCTTCTGTTTGTGTTATATGATCCATCACTGTATAACACTAAAATATCCCTTAAAATTAGGTAATCATAAACCACTTTGCTCTATTGGAAGGATCAACATATCCCACTTAACACTTGCCCTCTTCCCTTCCCAGATAAATTCTTTCACCTCTTTATTAATTATTGTTCACAGCTTCTCCTCTGTGTTTATAAAAATATGCCTGACCCATATATAAAATGTAAGGAACTAAAAACATTTTCACTGTATGCATCTTTACTATCCACATCCATAAACAAGACCTTCCAGTTTCTCAGATTATGTATTATATTTTGATTAGTCTCTTCCTATATTCCTAGCTACCATATCAAAAGACTTCTTAATCCACACTCCGAAAAAGTCATCATATTTTGTTTCCATAAATATGGATATTGCTGAACCAATTCATATGTGGGTACATAATTTGCAATTATAGCCTTTGTATTATCTTCATTAATTTTATATGCAGAAAAGACCTGAAGCTGTCTCAGAAATGTTCCACAACTCTAAGATACACTTCTCTGAATTTATCATATACAAAATAATAGCATCTGCAAATAAAGCTAGTTTCTTGATTACCATACTAATTATATCCTTGCATTTCTGACTTCCTTATTTTCTTTGCCAGTGGCTCTAAATATAAAACAAATAAAAAGGGGGAAAGAGGATACCCTTGTCTGGCTCTGCTCTTCAAACACATTTTATCAGAGAGGAACCCTCCCACTTTAATTTTTGCTTCCAGTCCTTTGTATGTCCTCTTAATTAACTTTATTATTGTATCAGGGAATGCAAATATTTAATTTCCTAACTCTGTCAAATGCTTTCTTTGCATCAAGGCCCACCAACAACAGCAGTATTTATTAAATTCTGCTTCTCTTTGGGTCATCATTGTTCTATTAAGGTTGTTAAACATTTGCTGCCCCTCCACAAAACCACACTGATGCATATCTATCAATTTTGGCAACACATTTGCCAATACTTCAGCTAGTATAGACATAAACACTTTATAGTCATGGCTTAAAATTGAAATGGGTTTGAATGAAGCTGGGTCTAATGGGTCTTTACCATCGATAGGTAATAACAGCAACCACAGCTTTCTTCCAAGACATTTATGCTCCTCCTCCTTTTAAAACACTGTCAAACAATATCTTCCAGATCTTTATCACTTTCTTCCCTCCTGGCTTCCAAACTTCCACAGGAATAACATCTATTCTTGGAGACTTCCTGAGTCTGATTACGTCACCATTTTTATTTCAGCTCCTGCTATCTTAACTAATTGCTAAGCCTCATCTACATTTAACCTTGGCATACTTAAGTCTTCCATAAAGATTTCCATTTGTTCTTTTTCTTGACTTGCACATTCCTCGGCTTTATGCAAATTTTCGTAAAATTTCTTAAATATCTCTAATACTCCTAAAGGACCTCTGATTATTTTTCTTGTTATAGGTACCCTAAGTTTGGCAGCAACTCTTTCTACTTTCTCTTTTCTAAGTCATTGCGCTAAGAGTTTTTGTGCTCCAAAGCTATTATCAGAAACAGTTGCTTAGCAGCAATCTTTCTAACCTCATGCATATTACCCAGATACTCCCTTAGTTTTTCTTTAGCATTATGTAGTTGCACCTCTTCTTGTTCTGTGAGATTCCCCTTATTCTGCAATACTTTAACCTTTGTGAGTCCCTCTAAACAATTCTTATTACTTATTAACCATATCCCTTTTTCTTCTATGCCTACATTATTTTGAAACTTCACTTTCATTTTATCCCACTCACTAGCTATAACATCTGAAGAAATTTCTATCCTCCCTAATAACTCTTACATAATTTCCACTACCCATTCCTTAAATTCCTCTCTTTTTAACAGATAGGTGGAGAAATACCAGTATCTCATTTTGACTTCATTACCTTGCATTTTTATCTTAGTTGTTATTGGCACATGATCTGAAATAGTTAATAGATGTGTGTCAAAGCTTTCAATTAAATGCACATGTTCCTCTGAAATAGAGTTTTTGTAGCCTAGCCCAGTTATTGCACCTTGGAGAATAATATGCAAATTCTCTCTGAGTTCCTACTACTGAATTCATGCTTTCCATACCAAATATTTTCATACATTTCTTTGGAAATCTACTCTATTTTGTTATATTTTCCCATCTAGGTTACCCAGAGACATCCTCACTGTTACAAATCAAGTTCCGTTCCCCACCTATAAGTAAAAAGTAATGTCTTTCGGCTTTTCCCAGTTAGGGGTCGCCACAGTAGATCACCAGTCCGCTTATGACTGACAGTGGATTTTTACAGTCTGGAGTTGCCAGCTCGGCGCCCAACCTTCAAAGAAGGCACACCCACTCATGCACGCACCTACCTTAATGTCTTTAAAGTTAATTTGACCATGGGGAGGACATGCAGACTCCGCACAGAAGGCACTCCAGTCGAGAATCGAACCGGAGAGCCTCTTGCTGTGAGACGACAAAGCTAACTACTGTACCACCACAGCCCATTCCCCACCTATAAGTAATATTCCCAAAATGTTATTAAGCTCCATAATAGTTTTATGTGGAATATAAATTCATGCCAACATAATCCTCCTCCCTTGCCAGTAGCCCTTTACTACCATATTCTACCATTACTAGCTTTTTCCTCTTCTATCACTATTGGAGCTCTTCTAGCAACTAATATAAGTATGCCTCTTTTCTTTTTTCCCTGATATTCTGTTGAATATCCATCCTGAAATCCTTTCTTTATCAAATTCATGTGTCCACTTTTTTCTAAATATGTCTCCTTTAGCACTACTATTTGCACTCTGAATTTCTTAATATAACTACTGCTACTGTTGTTGGTGGGTCTTGATGCACAGAAAGCATTCAAAAGAGTAAGCTGGGATTTTATACGTATGGTAAAGGAAGCATTTGCATTCCCTGATACAATAATAAGGTTAATTAAGAGGATATATGAGGAATAGGTGTCAAATATTAACGTGGGAGGGTTCTTCTCTGATATGTTGTGCTTGAAGACAGGAACCAGGAAGGTCTGTCCTCTTCTCCCCTTTTATTTGCATTATATTTACAGAGAATGGCAAAGAAAAAGGGACTCAGAAATTCAAGGATATAATTGGTATGGCAATCAAGAAAAGCTGGCTTTATTTACAGATGATATTATTTTGTACCTGATAAAACCAGAAAAGGATAATGCAGCGTTGTTGAACATTCTGAGACAGTTTGAATTTTTTTCGAGATATAAAATTAATGAAGACAAAAGAAAGGCTATAGCTGTAAACTTTGTGCCCACACATGAAATGGTTTAGGAATACCCATATTTATGGAGACACTATAAAATGAAGCATTTAGGAGTATGGGTCAAAAAGGATTCTGTTTTGGGAGCTAATGATATGTGGAAGAGACTACACAAATGGTAATACAAAAACTGAGAAACTGGATGTTCTTGTTTATGGATATGAATAGCAAGATACAAGCAGTGAAAATATTTTTGGTCCTTTTAGTTTTATACACAGGTCAAGCATATTTTTATCAACCAGAGGAGAAGTTGTGAACAGTAATTAATAAAGAGTTGAAGGATTTTATCTGGGAGGGGAAGAGGACAAGGGTTGAGTGGGGTAAGTTGATCTTTCCAAAACAACAAGTTTAGGATTACCTGATTTGAATGGATATTTTAGAGCTGTGCAGTTAAGGCTAATGTACATAACACAAGCAAAAAGCTATAATTCAAGGTGGAAAAGGATGATGATGATGAAGCTGGGGTGAAATTGAAGAAATAAGAAAAGACTGGGATTTTGTATGCATATCCTTAATGAGAGTAACAACAGCCATGCAGAATATTACATTCTTAAAGTAGCAGAAAGTGTTTTAATAACTAAGCCAACAAGAGAATGGAGAAAGGAACTTCTGCCGATAAGGATGACTGCAATTACAGGTACAGAGACCAGGCAAGAGGGACCTGGAATTTACTGGTGAAAACTGCCAAATGAACTAAGGAATCTGGAGCAAATAACTAGACAGGGAAGGTTTACAGAATGGAAAGAGGACAAGAAGACATTTGGACTGCAGGCTAGACATTGGTTTCTATCAGGGATTGAAATCAGAGTATAGTTAAAGAGAAAGGGCTAGAGAAATCCTAAGTGAAAGACCTGCTCTGGTAGACTTTTTAGTTGAATCTAGAACAGAAGCTGCTGGTAAAAAGACATAATTAGTAGAGCATCGAAAATGTTGCACGGTAACCATGGGAATCAATAAGATGAGGTTAGAAAAGATTGGGGAGAGAGACTGGATAAATAATTCACAAGGAAATAATGGGAGGGCATATGTATTGCTCCCAGATATGGAACAAAGTCTAGAAGATTTAGAATTTTTGCTTGGAAGTGTTTGTATAAATATTTTTTATACCTCAAGCAAACTACAAAGATCTTTTTCCTCAGGTAGAAGACAAATGTTGGAGGTGTGATAGAGAAGAAAAACACAACTGGGAATATGTGTTTTGGGGTATAATGAGTTGGCAGACTTTAAAAATTCCCTACAGAGTACTCTGTCAGAAATATTGGTTGAACAAATGGTTGTAACTATGGAAATATTTTTTGAGCTGTTATACAGGATCTGAATTGCCTAGACATACTAATGCCTTGTTAGGTTTAATTCTTGTGGCTGCCAAAAAAAGCAATTACTAGAAAATGAAAATCAAACTCTAAACCAGCTGTATTGGAAGTAGTGAATATTGTAATGGAGATAAAAAAATGGAAGTGATATGTTTAGAAAAGGGTAGGGACACATTACATACAAAAAATGGAAAATGTTAGACTAATACATGCATAATAATGTTTTGGAGGAGGAGTGAGAATTAAAGGAAGGCATGAATTGAGAAATTTATGTAATGTTGGATTGATGATAATTGTATAAAATTATTTATGTGATGTATAATGTTTGTAACTGTGAGCATGCTAACATGGTTTGTTTTCTTTTATATAAATGTATGTTTGCCTATGCTGTAAGTAATAATTCAATAAAGGTGTTAAAAGAATAGCTGCTCAACAGCAGTCCTTACAAATTTATTCATATTATCTGGATACTTCCTTATTTTCCCTTTAGTACCTCTTCTTGTTCTGTGAGATTCCCCTTATACTGCAATACTTTAACCTTTGTCATCTTCTGTAAGTAATTTATATTACTTCTTAGCCATATATCATTCTCTTTTGTTTCTACCCTGTTTTAAACTCCATTCTCCTTTTATCCCACTCTCTAGCAATAACTAGCTATAATTTCTCATGATATTTCTAGCTTCCCTAATAACTCTCCAATAATATTTTACTACACATTCCTTAAATTCCTCTTTTTAATGGATAGGCAGGAACCACCGGTGTCTCATTTTTACTTCATTACCCTTCATTTTTATGTTAGTTTTTATTGCTGCATGATCTGAAATAGTTATTGGATGCATGTGCTGAAACTTTCAGTTAAATGCAAATGTTCCTGTGAAATATAATTTCTATCTAGTCTAGCCCAGTTATTGTAACTTAGGTAATAATATGTAAATTATCTTAGAGTTAGTACTACTGAGTTCATATCTTCCATGCCAAATATTATCATGTATTTCATCAGGAATCTACCCTCATTTGTTACATTTTCCCTTCTCAGTCCCGTAATACCTTCTTACTATTGCAAATCAAGTTCCAGTCCCCACCTATAAGTAATATTTCCTGCTGAAAGCTGATTATTTTTCCCAGCATTTTCTTAGGCTCCATCACAGCAGTTTTTTGGTGGAATAAAAATACATGCCAAAGTAATCCTCCTCCCTTGCCGATAAACCCTTACTACCACAGATCTACCATAATTATCTTTTTTCTTCTTCTGTCACTATTGGAGCCTCTCATAGGTTCATAGATTAGTACTAGGCTGACTGCCCTTGTGGCCCATTTTAAGCCTAGCCAATTATCCCATATGAAAATCAAACTCCACACCTTGTGTTTGTAAGGTAAACACTAGCAATTAGCATAATGTCTTCCATTTTCCTTTGTTCCTGATATGCTGCTGAATATCCATCCTGAAATCCTTTATTTGTCAAATTCACATGCTCATTTCTTTCCAAGTGTTTCTCCTACAGAATTGCTATTTGCAATCTCCATTTCTAGTATAATTCAATACTCTTTCCTTTTGGTCTATACCTGTAACGTAATTTACATTCCAAAATAAAATGGATAGCATAGCCATTATGATAAAAAATATGTTCTCACCTGTTATTCATGACAGTTTTTAATATGTATTTTCATCTTTTGTGCTACTTGCACGCAGCAAAGTTTGGCATCCTGATATTTTGTACAGTTGTTTTTTTTCTCAGCTCCATTTGAACCCAAGTCATATTTTCAAGACTTTTTGTTTTAAAGAAAAATACAAACAAAAACTAAATACATTTTCAAAACACTCTACCCCCTATTAACTTACAACAAACACAAAAAATTATGTACATCTTCAAAAAATGAAGTTTAACCCTCTGGATATGAACAATTGCATCAAACTGACAGCTGCACCCACAGGCATTACCTATTCTAAAATTAAGGTTACCCATGCTAAGCCTCATGCTACAGTCTGAATTCTCACTTATACTGATTGCTGTTTGTTCTTTTATTATTTTTGTTCCCATCCCAAATGTGGAAAAACAGATTGTATGCTTAAAGAAAACATTAACTTTCAGCACCAATAAAAAGTGCGCTGGCTATCTTTAAATAAAACTAAATCGTACTGTTAAATACATTAAAGCATTAAGGCTGCTTTGGATGTTACCATCTCTTATTCTCTTCCCATAATTTCAGAACTCATTTTTCACTGAACTGCTTGTTATTGTACCATTATATTTTGCATTCCCTTCAGCAAAGAATATTCAGAACTCTCAAGATTAATTACTTTTACACCCCAAACAACACATCTCCATGGAAAAGGTCTCCGCAATGAATCTTTCTAAATTTCATTCAGAACAGAATGTACAGCTGCCTTCACCGGCAGACTTTTCAACTCCCACTGAACATTTGCTCATGAAAAACAAACTGATTATTTTATAGTTGTAAGAAACATAGCATTTGTGTGGCTTTCATCATTTTGTCTTATTTTTAAAACCTGCTTACTTACAAAACACTTGTTTATAACTTAAGCCAAAGCCATTAATCTAGACATACACCCTTGTAAAATTAATGAACATATCTTAATTCTACATATAATAGTGTACTCTTACACCCCACCCCATTCCAGCAATCCAAGACTGCATCACATTATCATTAAACTTGCTTTTGTCCAGCCTTTCTTCTCTTGCTGTACTGTAAAGCCTATATTTCTTTCAACTAAAAATATTTGTTTACTTTTATATCTTTAACATATACAACAGTGACTGAAAAGACTTTTCCCACATTTAATATAGACCTGACTACACACTACACAAAACTACTTTACTATATATGTAATATTTCATAGAAATAATAATAAGAACAAAAATGTTTTACTTGCAGTTACTTTTCCTCCCTTTTGTGTCCTTCTGAGAATTAATGACATAACTTGCAGTATGTGCTTTATAGCCCACCCACATGTTTAAGAAAGGCAACAAAAGTCCAGTCTTTTTTAGTCACCTTTTCTTGCAAACCATATTTCACAAATGTGATTGATGTTTTATAGTCTCCCATTAATTCACTAATGTCAGTATTGTTGATCTTCTTCCTGTTCATCTCTATCTCCCAACACCAGATGCTGGTTAAAGTCCATGGTACTCCTGATTCTTCTAGTCAACTCCTGTGTTTTTTTCTGTCTCTTGGACATTTTCCTTTGGAAAATTGAAAAAGGTTTCACTGGCAAAGTCTCTCTATGAGCCTTACTGTCATTCACTTGCTGGCTCACCTTTTGTTGGATGAACCTTTTTTGTTTCCTCTTTAGACTGTTCTGTATCAAAAAATGACTGATCCTCCAGGAAAAATACTCTGAAGACAGCTGGAAACAACAACTTTAATCTCAAACCTGCCTCTCGATATTCTATAATTGCTGGGATACATTTCTTTCTCTTCTGCTCAGTGTACAGAGAATAATCATTTAATACATACACTCTGCTGCCTACAGTTTATAATAATTTGCTCTTCTGCTACAGTTTTCTCAGGATCAACTCTTTCTGCTGGTATGATTGCATCTGTACTAACATGTCTTGGTTGCTTTCTCATGGCCAAGTTTGGAGCGCACACTCTATATGCCCTTTCAACTAACAAATTCTGCTGTGGAACACCAGTCCAGTTGCTTATAAATTAATACTCTGCCCCTTCCATTTTCTCTGGTTCTGCAAAAAAATCCAGTTTTCTCTATGTGCTCTGCCTTTTAACTACTAGTTTTTGAAACATCTCTCCTTGAGCAGTTTCATAGTCAGTCAGCTTTTGTATATTTCAGCCTCTGACTTTTACAGTTTTATCAGTTCATCTGAACAGCTAATTAAAGCTTCTTGTATTTTTTCAAGCCATTTGTTATTTGAGCTGATATATTTCTTCAATATTTCATTTATTTTAAGCACCACTGAGTACATTTGATTTGTTTTTCCTCTAATTACTAAAAGCCATCTATTGAACTACAGCTGCTGCTTGAACTGTGTTTTGCAGCACATCTGCTCTTCACATTTTTTCACAGATTTTTTCAGGTAAAGCTGGATCCAGCACTAGGTAACCTAGGCAGTTTCCTAGGGCCCACTGCTTAAGAGGGGCCCCTCCCTAGCTAGGAGTGGGACACTGGCTGTGGGGATGCCACAGCATTTACTTTTTAATTAAAACAAATATTTTTTCTTTAAAGGCATTCTTTAAGAACTCCATCTGCATCTGTGTCTCCCTGCATGCTTACACACACACACACACACACACACACACACACACACACACACACACCTGTTTTTTCCTTATTCATTTTTGTGTTCCATGGGCAAAATTTAAATACTAGAAAAGGCAAGACATGTCTGCTACTGTTTGGATGTGGAAACACACTTGCTGGCTGCTTCAGTGAAATTAAGCACATGCAAGATCCCATCCATGTGTGTGCGTGTGTGCGTGTGTGTGTGTGTGTGTGTGTGTGTGTGTGTGTGTGTGTGTGTGTTCAGGCTCAAACCCTGTACCTTGGTTACAGGAAACAAGAGCCTGAATTGTCTACACTAACTACTAAGCTACTAAAAAAATATGAGTTTCAGTTGATTTTTAATGAACTGAGTTTCAGTGCATTTTCAATGAATTCTGAGCTTCAGTGCATTTTCAATGAATTCTGAGCTTCAGTGCATTTTCAAGGAATTGAGTTTCAGTGCATTTTCAATGAACTGTGAGCTTCAAGGAAAGAGAAGGGAAGAGATGCACTTTAGGGGGGATGGCGGTGCTGCATTCCTGTGTGAGTCCTCCTTTGAATGAGATGCTTAGTAACTATGAAGCTGTTGTCAGTTTGCCATCCATTCCCTATTGCAATATTACCAGTTTACTATTTTTTTAATGTTATATAGGCAATTTATTCTTCAAGAACAGCAGGCAGTGAATTTGTAGATGAAGCACTGAAATATAATGTTGTTTGCTAGCAATAATTACAGAGCTCTTTAATGTGGAATTACTCAGATGACTTACTGCTGCAGAAACTATGTATATTGACTGATATCGGTGGATTGTAATGACAGAAGTTTGAGTGGCCTTTTATGGTTGAAATGTTCTGAAATGGGCAGTTTTGTCATCATTGGTTCATACATTTTTGCTTCAGTCCTTACTGGAAAAATATTCAAAACTACAAATTTAACACACACTCTAACAAGTGGTACTGTATAATAAGGAATATAATTTAATACAATCAGAAAGGTGAATCAAAGAACACATGCATGTATGCATGGTCCTAAAAATGTGTGCAAGGGGGTCTATGGTTTGAAAACAGACAAAAATAAACTTTATCCTCCACTGGCCAGATGCATTTTTTTAATGTGGATTTCAATGCCACTTCAATGAATGTGAGATTCAAAAGCAGAGAAAATTACTGTTAATGCTAAATCCATTTTCATTCTGAGACTGTATTGTTTTGTTTAACAAATGTCTATGAGTTTCTGTGCTATAAAATTTGACATAAAAGTTTTAAATTAAATCTTAATATCTGTAATCATTGTAGAAGTAAAGAAGAAAATAGCATGCACACTGAGAGGTTTGAAGAGTGGTTATGGTAACTGGGGAAAAGTTGCCAAGTAATGGGACACTGGAATAGCTGTGTGTGGAGGGGGGTTCTTTGGGAGAGGTAATCTATTTAACTGTCTAGGACCCCATTTTGACCACGATCCAGCTCTGCTTTCAGGTCTTCCATTTTTTTTCTTTCCTGGCAAACAGGCAATGTACTTACCAGCCATTAACTGAATTTTACCCCCAAAACAGTTTTTATGGCACTCTTTTTTCTCAGTTTCTGTTTTTACACTGGGAGAGCTGAAGTTGAGCTGTTGATGAGCATGCAGCTCTTGGAAGTTAAAGTAACAAGTTCATAGGTTCATAGACCCTTGCAGCCTAAACAAATTCCCTTTTTTGTGCTCAAAATAACCTATCAATTTGGTTATAGATTGGTCTTACACATCCCATGGTCAATAATTATATATTACCACAATGAGAATAATTGGATCATACCATAGATAATTTGAGGAACCCATGCATGAGATAAAGCATTTGGAAGCTGTGTTTGTCCATTAGTAGTACAAAGGGCAGTCCTGGAGCAAATTTTCTGTTTCCCATCTGTAGGTCTAAGATACACTTGAAAACGGACAGGGATGAACTTTGTTTTATGTGGATGGGGAGTCTGTTCCACAGCAGTGGTATCCTCTGTGACATATACCTGTCCCTCCAAGCCATTCTGCTGATTTTGCAGAACAGGTTTAGATCCCTAGACCAAGTATTTCTGATGCCATTTGACTTGCCGATTTGCAGTAAATCAATCAGTAATGAGTCAGACACAGGTCACCTCTAAGCAGCCTGTAGAATATCGAGTATAGTGACAGAGCTTTTAGTTGGTCCATGTAGAACATGTTGTTTAGGCCTTGAATTCTATTAGTAAGGTATCTCTGTGGGCATTCTAGCTGTTGCGTGTGACTGGACAGATACTTTCAAAGGGGGCATTATATTCAGTGACTGGCCTAATGTGGGCTGAGTAAAGGGGATAATGACATCCCTATCTCTAGACACAATCTCTTTGTTGATAAGCTGTGCAGTATAATAGGACTTTTTACAATAGACACACGTTGGTCAAAAGTTAGGTCACTGTTCACACAAGTTCCAAAATCTCAAACAACTGGGTCATATCTTAGGGGCTTATTGTCAGTGTGGTAGTTCCCTTGAGTAGATGGCTTCCTGAAGGATACAATAATGCATTATCTGGCATTTAGTTTCAGACCTTAATTTTGACACCAGTTATTTATTTGAGGCAAATCTTCCTGCAGGATGGCTAAGTCACTTGGGGCTTCAATGACTACTCCTGGTTTGCAGTCATTTTATCATATACATATACAGCTATATTTATTAAGTTGTGTATCTTATTTTTTGTACTGCTGCTTCAAATGTATATTACCTGTAGCCTAGATCATGGCTGAAAAGGCATCAACAACCCACCCTCCAACTGATTAAGGAAATGCAGCATAGCTTGAAATACAGTTCAATACCAAGCTAAATGGCTTCAGTGTATAGTTTTTCAGATCTCTGCTGAAGGTGTTGGTTTTCCCATACCCACCCTCTCTATTCCTGTTTGGTGTTTAAATTTGGAGGCTTGAGGCTTTTGCAGTTGCCCACCCCCACTGTAGATTTGATCTGGGACATTCCCCCAGTCCCATCTCTTTACCTCATTCTACCTAATAGACTCCTTCTGCACTTGTTTTTAGTCATTTTTAATTTAATTGCATTTTTTAAACTGTTCGGTCTAATATTGCTACAAATTCGTGTGTGCTAGCTTGCACTGCATTTGAATTTTTTTTACTGCTGTTTTGGAAACTTTTCTGTATATATATATATATATATATGGTTCTACCTGACATAGCCGAAACCACACAACACCGACAACCACATCACCGACACCACATATTCGACAGTCCATAAACACGAAACCACACATAACCGACAACGAAATAACCGACGGTACACAAACACGAAACCCCATACACTGCACACACCACAATAACAATTATTAAAAACAAAACACATCCCCATTCCACAAACCACACACACAACACAAGCACACCAAAATCCTTACAAGCCCACACTAAACCTTACCTAACCCTAAGGTCCGTCACTATCGACACTTACCTACCCGCTCCTAACCCTAACTCACTTAACCCGCCTATCGCCCTAACCCTAACTCACTTAACCCACCCTATCGCCTCCCTAACCCTAACTCACTTAACCCACCCTATCGCCTCCCTAACCCTAACTCACTTAACCCACCCTATCGCTCCCTAACCCTAACTCACTTAACCCACCCCTATCTCCTTAGTCCGTCAACCTCCACACTTACCTGCCTCGTACCCTAACGTCCGTCACTACCGCATACTCACACAGCCTTTCCCCATGTCGGCATCCTCGGCGTTGGTGTTGTCATCCGTCGTGTCGGTCTTCTGCATTGTCGATGTTCTGCCACTCGCGATTCGCGTCGGTCTTCTTCGCTTTCGGTCTTCTGGAGCTCCGGATTCCGATGTCGGTCTTCTGCGCTGTCGACGAAGTCAGGTAGAACCATATATATATATATATATATATTAACAAAAAAAATACCTTTCCTGTAACTAGTGTAGTCCAGATTCAACAATACAAGAAAATCCTTCAAGGCAAATAGGATACAAATCACAGGAAATATTTATTATGAAGCGCTTTTCGTCATTCACGATGGAATGACTTCTTCAGATAAATCACAGTAAATGAGTCACAGTATTTATACACAATGCTCTCATTCAAACAATCAGCTAATTGACCAGTTAATTGATAAAAGCACTGATTTAAGAAAATAGTTCACTTATATAATAAAGGTATAATAAAGTAAAATATGATAGTAATATATAATAGTATAATGTTATATCTTTATATATAAGTATATATAATATGTAACATCATATAATATAACAATGAAATAAAATAATATAATGATATAAAGTATGATATCCTACAGCTCACTCTAAAACATGTAGTTTACATAAATTATACTAATATAAAAGACTATGTATATGAGTACTTTAAAGTACTTTTGTTTCATAAGAAACTTAGAATCATATGTTTCAAAGCCAAAAAACATTTTACATAAAAGTACACATATCTGTTGACAAAAAGTGTAGTAATAAACACAATAATACCATAACTGTATCTAAAAAACTATCTAAAAGAACATAAAGTTCAGCCTATTGGGTAACACTAGTGATTCAAGTCTATCTGTTCAAACTTCTAAGTTTTAAGAGGCATGCTATATTGCAATGCTCATTTAATCCTGGTTCAAGAAAGGCATTAGTCCTAAACTGCCATGAAAGTTCACATTCCTCAAGCAGTAAGTTAAAAGGACCTCTTCTACTATCTAATTCTATTTGGTCTAATCCTATAAATTTAAACTGATGGTTAGGGAAAGATGTGATATGCCTTGCCAAGGCATTTTCAGTTTTCAGTTTAGAAATGGCATTCACATGTTCGTAAATTCTCTCACGAAGACGTCTTTCGGTCCTTCCTATATAGAAACATGTACAATTAGAACATAATGCAGCATAAACAACAGATTTGGAGTTACAATTCAGTCTATGATTTAGTTTGTATAATGTATTGTTAATAATGTGTTTGCTGCCACTTTTAATATATTTACAAATATTACAGCTTCCACACCTGAAAGTACCCATTTCTTTACCTTTATCCTTTATTAATTTACTTTCTAGTAATGTTTTTAGGTTTTTCCCTTTTCTAAAGGTAATTTTGGGTCTGTCACAAAACATATTAGCACATTTTTCGTCTAAAGATAGAATAGTCCAGTTTTTATACAATATTTCCCTTATAATATGACTTTCAAGGCTAAATGTCATAATGTATCTACTACAGAAGGTGTTGTTGGAAGCTGAATTACTTTGAACAGTTGTGTCATCAATGTTATAGACACACACATTTCTATTAGATGACGATTTGCTGCATCCAGGACTGTATGTAAGCTTCTGAGGCCCCAAGATTTCTGTGTTGGAGGGAAGTCTTGTAGCTTATCAGTGGAAGTGGTAAGCACTAGGTAACCAATCTACCACATAGGGAGTGGTTCTGGCCCAGAAATTGTAGTTACTGGCCATTTGGGAAGTTTTTCCATCTCTCTCAACTTTCTGATTTAAAAGCCTGCATTTGCACTTGTTTCCCCCCTTTCCTGAAACTAGTTTAGTCCAGATACAGATTCTTAGTTTTAGCACTTGAATTTGCTTATTCGTGATCAGCACTTGTTCAGAACTTGTAAGCACTAAATAACCTACTAATTACTACAGCACTCAACCTTCCTCATTACCTAGAGGAAAACAGTTTTGGTACTTACTTTCCTCACTTGCTTAGAGAAAAACAGCTCTTGTACTCACTTTCCTCACTTATCTAGAGAAAAATAGTTGTTTATTCAGGTATGTCCAAGAGTCAGCTCCCAGTGTTCTCTCCTGTCTATATGATGAATCTGGGCATATTGGGGCAATGTAGAAATTGCCTCATGTACACAGACAACCCTCTCCTCCTACCACCCAACACTACAACCTGTGAGAGATGCACTTATCTAGCCAAACTGGAGGTAAAGCTCTCTCCAATCAAGACTGAACTTGACAGTCAAGAGGAGAAGGTAAACACTTGCAGCACACCACACTCATCACATAGTCTCACTAAATCTACACCACCAAAATCCACACATAGAAATACAAAAACATTCGCAGAGGCTCTCAATAATAATCTGCTCAAGCAACAGAGACCTCCAAAGCAGAAATGCAAGCAACCTCCACCCTCCAACACAACCCAAATGACACATAACCCGCAAACTCAGTGTGCCACTCAACCACAGCCAATAAGGCAAAACAACGTACCCAACACACTATTCATAGGTGATTCTATAGTCAGGCACACTGATGTCCCACTCACCAGGCTAAACAAGTAGAAGGATACTATCAGCTGCCTGTCGGTGCCAGGATCCGCCACATAACCCACACACTCAGGTCACTCCACAACAAGTACAAATATGACTCTGTCATTGTCCATGTTGGTGTGAATGACCTGAGATGTACCTCCCTGGACTACATGAAAAGAGACATGGAAGAGCTCTCTGATCTTGTAGCCCAGTCAGGTATGACCCCAGCCCTGAGTAGCATTCTGCCATCACCCAGAATGATGCCGCAGTACAAGGACAAAATGATTGACTTCAACAATTGGGTAAGCTTCTGGTGCCATTCTAAAGAGATCCAGTATCTGTCTGCCTGGGATGACATGGTCGACAGACCATGATGCTTTGCCAGAGATGGCCTGCGCCTGTCACCCTGGGATTCTGGATACTGGCTAAGGTTCTTGCCACCCCTATAGTGCCTTTTTTAGGCAAGGTTCAAATGACAAATTCACCACCGTAACAGGAAAAGGCAAGCAAAAACTGAAGGTGATGCTACTCAATGCTATAAATCTAAATCTCAAAATGCACTCACTTGAGGCACTCCGTAAAATGGAGATCATCAATATCTGTGCAGTGACTGAGACCTGGTTCAAGGCTCCAGAGAGCACGCCTGCACTACCAGGCTATAACTCATACCACACTTTTCGGCCATGTAACCTGGACCGGAACACCAAAGGCAGAGGTGTGTCCATATTCATTAAGGATATCCACACCTCTAGGCTAGTTGCTCAGCATAATGCAGCTGAGGTTATCCAAGTGTAACTAACTCTGGGCAAAACTGCAATCCAAATTGTAGCTTGCTACAGATCACTCACCATGCCCCAGGATTCCCACTCCTCTTTTCTTGATGTACTGGAAAATATTAGGGTTCAAACACCCTAATAATGGCTGATTTCAACTACCCCACCATTAACTGGGAAAACTACTCATGTACCAACTCCTTTGCTCAACACTTTCTGGAATTCATAAACTCCAATGCCCTGGATCAACCTATCCACACCCCCACCAGGGGCAAGAATATCCTAGATCTAGTCATTACCAACATGAGTGACCGGTGTTCCACACCTGAAGTCAACGCCTCATTGGTCCGATCCGACCATAAGCTACTTACCATAGATATCCACATCCTGCCCCTACCCACCATTAAGGAAACCATGGTAAACAATTTCTCCAAAGCCAACTTCATGCTTCTTAAGACAGAAGTGGTAAACTTCATGATACCCATGCAGATGGACAATACAGTTACGACTACTGAATCCTACACAATTGCACTTTAAAAGCACTTACATGAGTGCATGGATCATGCTATCCCAAACAGAACCAAGACACTAGCCTCCAAAAAAGGAAGCCAATCTTGTGGTCCCCTGCCATAAACAAACTGTACAACAGAAGGAAGAAACTGTTGCAAAAGAGAGTAAAATCCCATGAGTGGAGGAGCACCCTGGTCAGCCTCAGTAAGAAGCTGCGATCCCTGATAAAATCCTCCAAAGCTAGTTATGAAAACAAAATCACCACTGATTCTAAAGACAACCCCAAAGCATTCTATAGCTATGTCAAGAATCTCAGTGGCAACACTCAGATCTGCTCTGAGTTACAGCACAATGGCACTAAATATACAGACCCAACTGATATTGCCAACATCCTGGCAGATAGGTTCAGTGCTAACTTTACCCCCCCTCTCACCCCCTGAAGAGCCCATCTCTATACCGGAAGAATGCAAAGTTCCTGTAATCACGGCTGCACAGGTAAAAAACACACAATCCAAAGTCAAGAACACAGCATCCATGGGACCAGACAACATCCCAAGCTGTGTTCTACACAAACTACAGAACAAACTGGCACCCCACCTAAGTACCATGTTCAATCATAGCCTCACCTCAGGCTTTGTGCCTGCTGAATGGCACACAGCGACGGTTATCCCACTCCACAAGGGGGGAGCCACCACGGACCCCGGGAACTATCGCCCCATTAGCCTGATGAGCCTGGTCTGCAAGGCCATGGAACGTATCATCATGGAACTTATAAACAAAGACATTGGCAATCTCCAAACTCTGGACCCCACCCAGTTCAGGTTTGTAAATGGCAGATCATGTCTTCTAAACCTGATAGACTTCTTTGAAGCAGTCACCAAAGCTGTAGGAAAAGGGTAAGGTGGTTCACACAGCCTATCTAGATCTTGCCATGGCTTTTGACACCATCCCCCACTCTGGAATTATAGATAAACTCACTAAACTAGGTATAAATCCCTATGTCACAAGATGGGTTGCCAACTGGCTCACTGACAGAACCCACACTGTGAAAGAAGCCGACTCCAAAGCTGACTTCAGACCAGTGACAAGTGGAGTACCACAGGGTTCAGTCCTGGGTCATCTCCTGTTTGGTATCTACTTCTCTGAAGTACAGGCTAACACAGAAGGTCTTTGGCTAATGAAGTTTGCAGATGACTGCAAACTAGGAGCCATAATCGAAACTCCTAATGATGTGGACATCCTACAAAAGGGCCTCACTGAGACAGATGCCTGGTGTCAAAGCATGGCCTCAAGCTCAATGCCAAAAAGTGCATTGTCATCCCCTTTAGTAAAAACTCTGTACCCATGAACTACAACATAGGCGGTAGTATACTTAACACCAAAAGTGTGATAAGAGACCTTGGGACACAGGTGGACAGTAGTCTCTCCTTTGATAATCACATCGCCACAGTAGTCAGGAAATCCTTCTACGTGGCACACCTCATCACAAAAGGTTTCTCATCCAGAAAAAAAGAGGTCATTGTTCCCCTCTACTCATCACTCATTAGACCCATTATAGAGTACAGCGCCCCTTTTGGTATGTACCTCACAAGACATCTACAACAACTGGAAAGGCCGCAGAAATACCTCACAAAGACCATTACCGGCCTAAAACAGATGCCCTACGCAGACCGTCTCAAACAACGCCAGCTTTACTCCGTCTCATATCGCCTACTCAGAGGTGATCTCTGCCTAACATACAAAGCTATGTCAAACCCAGAGCTGTTGTTCATGCTTCACTTAAAGAAATCCCAATCCCTCCGTGCTACACGCTCTAGGGACCTAAACCTTGTCACCACAATAAACAGAACATGCCGGAGGGATAGATTCCTGTCCCAGAGACTTTGTATACTCTGGAATAAACTACCTATCTATATCAAACAAAGCTCCTCATTAGCACTCTTCAAGAAAAATCTTGATGATTGGATGGGAAATAGGAAATTCACCCTGTGATCACCTCTGTGGCTCTGCTCGACAGTGGCACAGGAAAATAATTTTCTTGGGTGGCAAAAGCCAAGGTACCTTTTTGGTTGGGCTTGTATAGGCCCCAGGGCCGATAGCCTAGTACCTACCTATGAACCTATGAATATTTATTATGATTATGCAATTCTATAAATAGTCACTAGGTGGCAGCAAATTACACATTTAGAGATGCATGTCATTAATTTTAGTTGTTGAATAAAACTTCTGATTTCTATATTTCTACCCACAAATGTTAAACATTTTTTACATTGCAGCTAAGGTAGGCAAGCAAGTAAGAAAAAAAATAATTGCTAAATGTGGCCGAGAGTTACAGTCAGAGCAACTGTGTAAGAAGAGACTTAATTGAATAAAAAAATTTAAAATAATGTTTAAAAAGCATTCCTTTCTTATGTTTATTATTTATTTATTTTACATTTGTTGACGGGGTTGGTCCAGCTGGGACAGAGCCCTTTTTCAGTGGAGACCCGGGGAGAAAGGCTCCACAGTTAATACAAAAATTGATACATACAGTGCATACAAATGCAAGCAGATATATACAAAAGCAGGTTAACACGAATGGTAATTAATTTGTACATATCAGCACGTATTACGGTACAGTGCAAAGTATAAAGAAATAGTATAGATGAAATTTACAAGGCAATGAATAGTGGTTACTGTGTAGTAAAAGGTGGGTAAGTATGGGTTTCTAAGTTGTCATTCTAATGTTGAAAGCTATATATCAGTACAGATTAATCTGGTTGAGAGTGGGTGAAGAGGATGTAGTATGAAAAGATATTGTAAGAGTGAAGGTTAGAGGCAGAGAGTTAGGTAAGATGGCTTGCAGAGTTGAACAGGAGAGATGTTAGGAGGAAGGCGGAGAATGTTGCATCAGTGTGTTAACAATTAATGGTAATTAAAGTTCCTTGGAAATCAAATGCTGTTCAAATCCTACTTTGCATCAGACTCTCTGGTCCTAGCTGCCTAAAGTAGATCTAATTATTGTTTCTCATTTAGCTGATCTCTTTTAGTATAAACATAATTTTTGTCTGTCATCTGTTACCCAGTCATTTGCTCTTATTCTTGCACTGTTTTTTGTTGGAGCGGTATTGTTAGTATACATTTCCATTTTAATTTAAAAAACTGTAATAACCAGCTTAACTCAGTAGTGTAATTAGTTTAGATTTCAAATAATCAGTTCCACTTCAATGTCAGTTTAGCCTTCACAAACCCCACTTCCACTCTAAAAACAGTTGTTGTTTGTCTTTTTCGGCTTTTCCCAGTTAGGGGTCGCCACAGTGACCGCTAATGATTGGCAGTAGATTTTTATGGTGCCAAGTTACCAGCCCGATGCCCAACCTTCAGCGAAGGCACGCCCATTCATGCATGTCTTTTGGAGGCCACTATAGTTTAGAATTTATACAATGCTTAAGTTCAGCAGGCTGCAGACATTTTCAAAGCTCAGAACATAAACTTTATTAAAAAAAAAAATTAGTTTTATCAATCTTTAGTAATGACATCCAATGATTCGGGTCTTTTTGCAACTATTCTCTTTGCCCCTGTTATAATGTGAGTTGACTGCAGGAAAGCACTCTGATACTTACGAGCTTTGGGTGAATGCCTACCTGTCACATGAGCTTCATGCGAATCCCCCCCCCATCATTTACAGGTGAATTTTCCATTTGCACATCAGCTCAAGTGAATTCCTTTCTTCCCCACAAGAGCGCAAACTGAATTCCAGCATTTAAAACAGCCAGAAATCACTCTGTTACATGTATTCTTTTGGGGTTTTCATGAAATGAAGTAAGTAGTTGTTGCCTATTACAGTATGAATGGCATAAATACAAATGTAGAAATTAAGAATAATCTCATAGACTTAGACATGCTTATAGTGGATTTACTATTTATTGATCTTCTGCAGGAAATATAAGCATTCAAGTATTCCAGACATTATCTTCTTGCGAATGGCACTTGATATGGTGTGATTCTTGGTCTTAAATTTAAAAGCAATTGGGATAATACTCCATTTAGAACTTGAGACCCATTTATACCACTTTGATCTTGCTGCTAAATATTTATTTTTAAAACAATCAAATCCCTTTTTGTATTCTACAGCCCCTGTGTCTATACTGCTGAAAGAATTCAACAGGTTCATAGGATCATAAGATCACAGGATATTAATAGGCTATTGGCCCTGAGGCCTTTATAAGCCTAGCCAAGAGTTTAGCCCATGTTTAGATAAATCAGCACCTGATGCCCCTGTCCAGTAGGGACACAGGTGGCATTCCAGAGGTATAGTGTCTGTTTCCCATCCAGTTATCCAGGTTGCACTTAAAAAGGGGTAAAGAGGTACTCTGCTTAATGTGGAAAGGGAGTCTATTCCATAGATGGGAGAGTCTCTGGGACACAAATCTGTCCCGCCAATGTCTTGTTGATGTCACAGACCAGGTTGAGGCTGCATGTGCGGGTTACTTGAGTGGAGATTGACTTGCGGATATGCAGCAGTCCCATCAAGGTGAGGTTTGTGATAGCCTTGTATGCCAGACAGAGGTCACCTCTGAGGAGTCTGTATGAAATTGAGTACAGGGATAGGGCTTTTAGCCTATCTGTGTATGGTAGCTGTTTGAGGCCCTGGATTCTCCTGTTGAGGAACCTCTATGGTATCTCCAGCTGCTGCATGTGCTTTGCGAGGTACATGCCGAAAAGGTGTGTTGTACTTAATAATGGGCCTTAAAAGGGAAGAATACAGGGATGTTATGACTTCCTTGTCCCTGAATGAGATACCCTTACTTATGAGGTGGGCCATGTAGAAGGTTTTCCGTACAATGGAAGCAACATGGTGATCAAAAGTCAGGTTGCTATCAACCTAGGTGCCCAAATCCTTCAATACTGACTGAGTGCTTAGGATGTTGTTATTAATGTGATAATTTGTGGGGACATCACTCTCCCCAAAGGGGATGATGATGCATTTTTTTGGTATTCAGCTTGAGGCCATGTTTCTGGTACTCATTTGTCTGAGTGAGAACCTCTTGGAGGATATCCACATCACTAGATGAAATTGATGAAAGCACCCAGCTTGCAGTCATCTTCAAACTTGGTTAGCCATAGCCCACTGGTTTTGGCCTGCACCTCAGAAAAGTATATCCCAAATAACAGAGACCCCAATACTGAACCCTGGGGTACGCCACTTGTTACGGGTCTACTACTTGAGGTGGCTTCCCCTATTTTGGCTATGTGAGCTCTATCAGTGAGCCAGTTTGCTACCTATCTGATAACATATGGATTGATGCCTAGTTGAGAGAATTTATCTATTATGCCTGAGTAGGGAATAGTGTCAAAGGCTTTGGCCAGGTCAAGGCAGGCAGTGTGCACCGTCTTCCCCTCATCCATGGCTTTGGTGACTGTCTCAAAGAAGTTGACCAAATTTAGCAGACATGACCTCCCCTTGATGAAGCCAAACTGTGTGGGATCAAGTGTTTGGAGGTTGCCAATGTTCTTGTTAATGAGGTTCATGATAATCCATTCCATGGCCTTGCAGATCAGGCTAGTTAGACTGATGGTCTATAATTTCCTGAATCAGTGAATGCTCCACCTTTGTGTAAAGGGATGACAGTGGCTGTCCTCCATTCAGCTGGGACAAAGCCAGTACTCAGGCTTTGGTTGAATAGGGTGCCTAATGGTGCTGCAAGTTCTTGCCTGAGTTCACGTAGGATGAAGCCTGGGATATTATCGGGTCCCATGGAGACTGTATGTTTTGCCTTTGAGAGAGCAGTGATGACATGTTCCCTAGATATAAGGGGAAGGGAGCAGGTACTGGGGATGCCCTGATTTACTGATGGGGGGACAGAGGGGTAAAGTTTTCACTGAATTTGTCAGCCAGCAAGTTTGCTATATCTACGGCATTTGTATATGTGGTGTCCTTGACCACTAGTTCTGAACAGATCTGGGTGCTTGCTTTGAGGTTGCAGACATATGTGAAGAAGGCCTTATGATTATCTCTAGTAGATGTGGCCAATTTGGACTCGAAGTTTGCTTTGGAGGATTTCACTAGTGCTCTTATTTGCTTGTTCAGGCTATGGAGACATTGCTTCCATTTGGGCACCTGCTCCTTCTTGGTCTTGGACAGCAATTTTTGTTCCTTTTGTTATAGAGTTTATTTATTGCAGATGTCCACCAGACAGGCTTACTCTTCCTTGCAGAGGATGATTTAGTCCTGTTGGGTATTCCTGATTCCATGATTCTATATAAATGCTTGTATAGTGCTTTGGTGTAGTTTTGGATATTGGTGCAATTCCTACAGAGGATGAGGGGGCTGTGTTCAGATTCATACACTAGAAGTCACTGGACTGCTCAGAATAAATTTGTTATAAAAAGCCTGTATCCTTTACTTATTCTCATGTTACTACCGAACTCTTTCTGCTAATTCTTGGAAGTTTATTAAGAGTGGGAACAGCAAGATAAGAATGAGAAGTTTTCATAGGGCACAGGTCACACAGAAAGGCATGTTGATATAAGACAGAAACAAATGTGCTGAAAAAATTGAGGAAATACCGGCAAAACAGGCCTTCATCAAATGGCTCAGCATATAAATAAGATACAGGCATGTGAGTATAATATTGATCTGTTAGTTATGAGGTAATTAATATGGGAGTGCTCAGTGAATCCTTTGCATTATTACTAATCAAACAGCACCTGGAAATGTATCTATTTAGGATGCTTGCATTCATTAAATGCTTAAATAATTAATTAATTATGCCCACTAGGGATGAATGCCCTTTTTCAGAGCCAACATAGAAACAATGTCTGGCCACATGTCTTGCTCAGCCACACAGCAAGCAAATGGAGACTGAGAAAATCAAACCCAAGGCTGTAGTATGAAGCTCATTCAAAGTTCATAGCTTTAATCTTCTGTACTAAATTGTTAGGCAGTAGGATAGAGATGAAAGTAGCAGCAATTTCAGTCAAGGAATTAAGAAAATAAAAAAGGGACCTGCAAGATAATAATATACAAGATCTTGATGAACTATGCCATAGTGTACTGAAGAAACTGTTCTGGGGTACTGGTTGAATCATGGTCAGGATTGCTCAGCCTTCTTCTTGATACTGAAACTGTGGCTGAAAGATCAGGTGAGAGCCACTGAGTGCCATCTGCTGAGTCATGTTCCAGAAGCTGGTAGAATGCCTCTGATGCCTTGTTCTTTACTATTGCAACTGCTTTCTTAGCCTCTTTAACTAACCAGTATTCCTTCTTAGCCTGATCTGTCTTTTCTGTCTCCCACTGCACTCCTTATTTCTTTTGATAAACTTTGTGGACTTCTGCATTCCTCCACCAGCTTTCCTTATGTACCTTATTTCCTTACCTGGCTGGAATGCATATCTATTCTATAATTCTCATACATGCTGTTCTGAAACACTGTCATTTTTCTTAAATTCCACTGATTTCTTACAGTTCTTACAATTTCGAACAACTTACTACTTCCTACTCAACAAACCCTCTTCCTGCCCCTCCCTATCCAGTCTTGTCTCTTACTATACCCCCTCACACCCTCTACGTAGCACAGACCAACAGCTTCTCCAGATTTACAAACGCAATAGAGCTATAGAACAAGTATTATACAATTTTACAGTATCTCACAATTGGAACAAATTTCCTCACAACAAAAAAAGCATTACACACCCCAAAAACTTCAAAAAAGAACTATAAACCTACCTAGCCAAATGATGGCTATGCCCGTGTCATGACCCCACATAATCCCCTCTCCCTGCTTATCTAGTATTCATTTCCTTCATCTCCTACTGTACCTCCTTGAGGTTAATGCTTAAATAGCTTTACCTCATTTCTCCTCTCAGAATAGGAATATGTATGTGTGTATACTGTACATTTTTATCTATCCTTCTGTTTTGTTTTCTTGTAATTTTCCCCCATTACTGACATAAAAAAGAACCTAATATTTAATTTATTTATACCTCTAGTTTCCAGTTTCCTGGAGTAATATCTATGTTCTTAAAACTATTTCTACCATGTTTTTGTACAGTGTATTGAACTTGATTATGCTAATAACCTGTATGTATGTATATTTGTAGATCTTTGTACATATAATTCCCTCATTCTTGTAAACTGTTAAAAAATTGCCATTGAATTTTGTATCCCTGTAAATATATACATATTTTTCTGCTTTTTCCGTAAATTGTATAAATACTTTTGGAGCTTTTCTCCTCGGGTCTTCACTGAAAATGGGCCTGAGCCCAGTTGGACCAACCCGGTTAACAAATGTCAAATAAATAAAATAATAAATACATTTCCTCTTTTTCCTGAGGTGCTAGAGTCCTGAGTGTTTCCTTGAACTCTTGTGTTTTTGCTGCAGTCAACTTCCAGGACTTTAGCCAAGTCCCCATTGACCTCGGTCCCTTCTCTGACAATTTAGCCAATTGTGTCCACTAGTGGTTTATGCTGTGGGCCAACGTTTTCACTAGAGATGAGTTCACATTAGTAGTAAAGAAAGCAGACTATATTTACATTTTTCATTTTCATGCATTATATACTATATATATGTAAAACATTGTTAGGTAAATACATTTTATTTATCTATTTATTTTTAATTTATTTATTTTTACCCATCTTCTAGATTGTGATGGAAATTATTCTAAAAAGAAGGATCATTTTGTTCTTTAAGGCCAGTTAATTGGTAAATGGTAATTAGCATTTTTTTTCACAGGGGAGTTTATACTAAACAAGACATAGCCATTTGGTAATCAGATCATGACAGAAGTAGAGAAATGTAATTCAGTGCATGCGGCCTACTCTGAATTCTGAAAAGCCTTTGTCATTGTATCACACAGGAGGATTGTGGGAAAACTGACAGTAATGGAAGTGTACAAATGCTGATGTGATAGAAGGAAAGTTGACCAAATGAAAGAGTACACAGCGAGAAACAGGAAGTGTGTTACTGTCAGTAGAAAGCCAGATGAAGGCTAGAAATAACAGCACTTGGGTAACCACTCAGCCATTCCTAAACTAGAGTTCTAATTCCTACTCTATAGCTAACTACATTCCCCATTTATCAAATAAAAAGCATTTTAAGTATTTAACTGCACAAGTCTCTATAGTCATATATGTATATATATATATATATATATATATATATATATATATATATATATATATATGTAGGTTCACTTTATAATCTTGAAATACTGAAATATCAAATTTCAGTATCTCAGGACTATATTAGGGAAAGACCAGTTCCGCAAAAGACCACATAACTGAATCCGGAAATGTCGAATCAGCGGTTATGATGGTGCGCTGTGTTACTGGATAGCTGGAGATTTAGGTAAGTGTTTACATTTTAAGGGTTTTGGGTAGGGATTTTATTGTATGTTAGTGTGTTGGGAAGTTGTAGATGTTGGTTAAGATATGTAGGTAAGAGTGTGAGTGTTAAAGTGTTGAAAATGGTGGTGTTTGTATGTATGTGATGTGCATTTGTGTGAGGGGAGTGTAGATTGTGTCATGGTGGGTTTCGTGTCTGTGTCATTTTTAGTGCGACCTTGGAGTTGGTTTATATAAGTAGCAGGGGTATGAGAGGTGCAGGGGACTTGCCCCCCTGCTTATATGAGGGTAGGTGTGTGTATTTGTGTTGTTTTGTTTGTGTGTGTTTTGTTTGTTTGTTGTAGTGTGGGGAAGAAGGTTTATATGTGTTTGTGTGGTGTAGGGTGTGTTTAAAGGTCACGGTTTTGAATTTCATTGTTTTTGTGGTTCCGGTATTTTGATTTTTCAGCTTTATAGTAACGAGATACAGAAATTCGATATTTTCTATATACAGTTTGCCAATTTGGCAAGATAATTGCTTACATTGTTTTTACTTATGTTTGCATTTTCTTACTGTGAATTTATAATCATTGTCATTCTTACTCCCTTTTATGTGACATCAAAATATATCTGTATATTTTATAATATTATTGTTTCTTACTGTTCTCCATATTGGGATGTACACTACTTAACTACTCTGTATAAACATTTTGTACCTCTTACTTATGGAATATTTCTACTTAAACTTGTATGCAATACTTCTATATTTCTGTTCTTCCTTGAGCTGGGGCCATAGCTGAAAAGGATCAACAGATATGTGTACTAAGCCAGTAAACAAATAGCAGATAAAAAAATCAAACAAAAGTAGGGTGCAGCAACTGTCCATCCTGAGGTCATTGTTTACTCATGCATTCCTTCTCAGATTACATTCTTTATTTAGTTCAGGGTCATGGGGGATGCTGAAGACCATCCTGGCACTTAGGGGATGTAAGACAGGGAAAGTAATGCTGGATATGATGCAAGTCTGCTGTGGGATATGTGCATGTGTTGACAGATTGGCTGACTGACTGACTGACTTTCTCACTCACCGTACTAACATGTAGAAGCAAATTGCAGGATTGACAATTCATGCAGAGCACATCTTTGTGATGCAGGTGGAAACTACAGTACTTGAAAAAACACTCATAAAGACACAAGGGTAATGTACAGACTCCACACAGGAGATATTCCAGCTGAGAAATGAACTGTAAAACCAAGCCCTGTGAGCAGCAATGTTAACTGAGGTAAGTGTGAATTTCAGTTATAATTTGCCAGCTCAGCAACAAGGCTGGCTTATATAAGGATAGTATAAGACAGGTGTTACAGATACAGGAATTTGTTTATAAGTGGATATGACCAGGCTAATGGCCTAATCAGAATAAAAAATGAAAGCTGGAATTCAAAATCATTATCTTCCAAGATTTAGACATTAGCAGAGCAAAAATGAAAAACATTATGTTGTGGGGGAGCGATGTTAAAACAAAGAGAAAGACAGCAGAGAATAACTTTTAGAGTCATTAGGATACCATAGATAAAACACTCAGCACAGTACTGAATGACATAGCCAACTCTCAAATTGATTGAGTGCACCATTAACATGCGAAAATCAGAGTTCTATAATTAAAATGTATTTACATTCTTTAAAAGAACCAGTACTGCAGATAATATTTTCAAAGGTTACAGAACAATAAACTTAATTTAAATAGAGAAAGGCTTAACTATTCCACTTACAAATTTACAGAACTCAGGGGGGGTGGGGGATAGACGCTCTCATATTAATTAAAAAAATAAATATTCTTTTCAATTCATTGTTTAAGCCTTAAGGCTGCAAAGCTTGATAAATAAAGGTATATTTAGCTTTTGTCCCCAATAAGTGACTACTCACATTAAAATAATATGTGCAGATACAGTCAAACAATAATCCATGATAAAAAAAAAACTTTAGTGTGAAATATCTGTGTGGTACACTTAATTGAAATGCATTCCGCAGGACTAAAATTAGAAATACTTTGTGCATCCCTCAAATGTTCCAGAATACTAATTATTATTATTATCATCATCCTAATCATCGTGGTCATCACCATCATTGGATAATACAGACATATAGATATAGGACAAACATACAGGCAAGTTCAAGTCTGTATCCTAGAACAGTTGAAGGATGTATGAAATATGTCTACAGTTAGTCACATAGCAATGCATTTTCTTCAGGTTTGCAATGGAGGCACTTCACATTTAAGGTTTTTGTTACTTAGTATTGTGTGAATGCTCATCTTCTTTTCAATGTGAGTAGTTACTTACCAGGGAAATAAGGTAAAGTATCTTTAATTATCAAACTTTGCAGCAACTTGGTTTAAACAATGACTTAAACAGAAGATTTGTTTCTACTTCAAATGAGAGAGTTTATCTTAGTCCTTTTCTTGATATTCTGTATGTTTTTGGTGGTGTAATTCAGTCTTTCCCTATTTAAACAACGTTTCTTTATTGTTCTGTAACCTATGAAGGTGTTAGCCAAGGCACCAGTATTTTAAACCATTAAAACAAATGTTATGTCATGATTAGAGAATTCCAATTTTTGTGTGATAAAAGTAAAGCCCTGTAGATTTGGAATTCAATGTGGAATTGTGATAGAAAAACTATGTTTGGTTGTATTGCCTGGAGCAATGTCCTGTTTTGGAGGTTATACACTGAAATGTACTCCTGGCTGGTGGACTGGGATCAGTGAAAGGCTGTGAAAGTGATAAAATGGATGTCAGATTAAAGGCAATATAGACATATAGCAAAACAGTATATACAGTGTGGCTTTTAATAGAGACCAAGGTCAAAAGTATGAGCCTACAGAATCCTCACAAGTAAAGCAGAATGGGTGGAGATTAAGAAAGCAAGAATTAGTGGAAGCTAGGGGCAAAACTAAGAGGTAGGGAGACAGATAAAGAAAGGAATTAATTGTGTTAAGGAAACAGAAGTGGAACCATGAAATTCTTCACCACAGTGGGTGGTGAGTCTAACTCAGCACAGTAGATTAAAATGTGGGATAATTGGAAGGCTAATTAAAATATTTGGATGGGCTATCTTAATTCTCTGGTGGACTACCTAGGTGCAAGATGCTTACTATGCAAACATTTATTTGTAAGTTGATTTTGTTGTGTTGTGCATTCACTTAAAGGGCTACCAATATTTGTGTTAGATATTTTTGGCATTCGGTTGTGCTAATGGACTGCATTTTTCCTGGCTTAAATAGCTCTCAGAAAATTTTATACTGTTCAGTATTTGTTTATGCCTCTTTGACACTTTTGAATTTCAGAACACCTTCCCCCCTATGAAGATTCATGGCTTAAAGTGTTTGTCTAATATCACTTATCAAACTATATGTCTCTCAGGTCCACATAACTTATTATGCAAGCAGAAGACACTGTACCATCATCAACTAAAATTCCATCATTTGGAAAAAGAAATCACATTTGGTGTTGGCTTCTCCAAATTTCTTAATATGCCTCAAACATACATTTTATTATCCTAGACACCCATGTTTCTACTCCTAGCTTAACTAAGTATTTAAAAACAATACTCCATTTTTATGTGCACTTGGATCTATTAATTTAAATTTGTAATACTGAAGAAAGAAAGTCTTGTTATTCAAATTCATGGCAAAAATATAAGGCCCATGATTCACCTAAATTATTTCATGATAAACAGTGTCAGTAAAATGATCTGAAATCCTCTACTCAAATTATTTTTAGGAATGTAACTGTACAATCCTTTGCAGTTATGTTTCTAGACACAAGACTTATTTCCTTAAGAAGTGCTATACAAATAAGTACATATGTCACATTATGATTTATCACGGGTCTATATTATATTGACACAAGCTGACAATATCGAATGTGATATTGTCGACACGACAATATCGAAAGCGAAGAATATCAGCCAGGTAAACAGAAATCTCCGTAGGGGGAGATTTCCATTTACCTCAATGTAGTGCGGTCTCGGAGCTGGTATATTTAAGTACCAGGGGTGTGGGGGGTGCAGGGGGGCTTGCCCCCTGCCTACACCCTTTAGGTTTTTTTTTTTTTTTTTTTGTTTTTTTATCCTCGTTTGATATTTTACTGCATCTATCAATTGTGTTCAACATTTATTGCTTCATGCAGCAAATTTTGGACACGGTAATATAAATGCTTTATCACAGACTTCATCTAACAATACTATTTTTATGAATGTGGTTTCTGGCAACAAAATGATAGAGGATATACTAAACATTTTAGCAAATTTGACATTCAGGCACATACACATACACACACAGTTTCATTAGTCTGTAGAACAGTGCTAGTAGAACTGTGTGTATAGTTCCAATTATTTACAGTTCAAAAAATTGTCCTGTAGTGCCCTCTAGTGTTACTGTCACATAGAAAACATCAGTTCAGAGCTGCAGTTTTGCTTGATTCCACTAAAAATAATTTCTTTATTTTCTGGTTACTTCTTATTTTTTCAACAGCTTTATGCTGACCATAGGACCACAAATATGCTGTAGTTGTAGTATGCTGGAGTTACTTTATCAGTCAGCATATTATTTTATACAGGATAAGTAAGCGTCCAAAAGTACAACGTTCAAAAACACACATCATTCAGCACACCATGTCTGACATTCCACAGCTTGACACTGAGATGGTGACTTTCTTTCAATAACTCACACAGACTAGAATCTTTCAGACACCTGGAATCAATAATGGGTGTTATTTAGGCAAGATCATTGTTAATATTACAGAGACCCTCAATAACTGTCAACCTGAGATCTATTAGCAGGGACAGTGGTCCTCCCAATACCCTGTCCATAGTTCATTTCCTGTCAATTATTTTACCCAGCTCTCTCATATTCTTCCATACCTCTCTATCAGCATTACTCTTTCCTCTCCATAACTGATTCTGAAACAGTCCATATAACTGACACAGCTTTGTGGTACTGATGAAGCCCTAGCTGTGACCCAGGAGACCTAGGATTGAGTAGTGACTCAGGCAGTGGCGTAACAGATGAGGGAGGATGGGACTGAACAGCTAACACTGACATATGCCCGTCCTATGACGAAGGAGGTAGTCCAGTGCAGTGCAGTGCAGTACCAGCATGTACTGAAGACAGTGAGAGAGAGAGAGAGAGATAGATGCATGACATGTATGCATGTATGTATGTATGTATGGGCCAGGGACATGTGCTTGGCTCGGCCAAGCTTCATCTATGTGGTAACCTTCATGGAGAATATGCAAGAATATGCATACTGACTGGGGAAGGCACAACAGACCCTTGCATTTTAAATGCATATGCCAGCCACCAGGGAAGAAAGTAGAGCCAGCAAACAGAAACTCCTGTATGGTTGTTTGGCTGACTATTGTACCACTACTGTTTTTTGTCTTTGTTGTCGCAGGGGGTAGATTGTCATAGCAAGTGAAGAAGCTTAACAAATTCATACAAATGACACAGGCTGACTTGAAGTTGCAGTGTTTTTACAGACATTTATATATGTACCACACCCAGGGAGCCTGTTTCTTGGAGGTCCATTCATTCCAAGATTATTCTCACCCAAACTTGGTATTAATAAAGTCCATCTGACTAGTCCCATGGCCAGCTCAAAACATTGTTAACACCAGTACTAGATATGGTTAGTAAACCTGTTACAGTCAACTGTTATTTAAAGAGCCAATTATGTACAAGATACACAATGGTACAGTAAGGTGGAACTCAGTTCTGCTCCATAGTACATACACATTTTATTGCTGTAGGTGGCTTTTACTTAAATAAGCTTTCTTGTAAAATCACACACACACACACACACACACACACACACACACACACACACACAGAGATCTTTAGCTGCAACATCATTATAAACTTCTGTGTCACATCAAGGCAAACAGTTCCACAAAGGCCCATTCAGGTTAGTGTCATTCTTAGCCTTATGTGGTATAGAACTCCACATGAAACATCCCATGGTCTGCTCATGCTATCACTCACACCAGTATCTGTTATATATTTCTTCCTCTAGTTCCAGTAGACAAACCCATCACAGCTAACACCCATTCATTTTGTCACATATGAGGAAAATAAGCAAAGGTTTATCCTGCAGACAAATAATATTCTGCTCCTCACACATAATGCATCTCAAGAAAATCAAACAAAATCCCTTGTATGGTATATTCACAGTGTTTGCAAACTGCAGACTGTAGCATATAAGCAAAAATATAATAAATGTTGCAGACTTCAGCATTCATAATCTAAACACAAACTAGCCCATTTTAATGCAGTGCAGAGTTGTTACAAATGACTACTTTTTGTAATCTTCACTAACTTTGGCTTGTGTAGTCCATCAACAAAAGTTATCCATCTACTTGTGTGTAGTGCAAACAAAAGACTAAGTGTTTAATATGTTACATACAAGCAAACAGCTAATTAAAAAAGTTTGTTAACTTTTCTGACTAGGACAACAACTAAGCGTTATTTTCACACTGGTGCATTTCCAACTCAACAATATGACTAGGTAGCAGCATCAGATTTATAGCTTTAGGGAATCTCAGATTAATTAATGAAGTCACAGGCTACTAGCAACACTAAGCTAGCCACAGGAGCCAAATTAACAAACTCAGCATAGTCACTGTAGAATTAAAGGACTCACAACCCCCCACCTGTTTAACAGATTATGGGTCTGTCACAACAGTAACAAAACAGCCAACACTGAGCAGTACTAAAAGGAAAGAGGATTAACTGAGATAGGAAGTACAAATAGATTAACAAAGTCAAGAAGCACAACAGGATGGAGGGGAATAGGGCAAGAATTAACTGAGATAAGTTAATCCTTCCAATAGAACATGGTTCATAGGGTGGTACTAGGCTATCGGCCCTAGGGCCTATACAAGCCTAACCATAACAATTCCCTGGATATTTCTTCCCACAATATTTACTTCTCTGGACCCCTGTCTAGCAGGGTGACTGACGTGGACCAGGGTGAATTTCCTATCTCCCATCCAGTCATCAAGGTTCCTTTTGAAGAGGGCCAAGGAGGCGCTCTGCTTGACATGTATGGACAGTCTATTCCAGAGTCTGGGGAGTCTCTTGGTCAGGAACCTATCCCTCCAGCATGTTTTGTTCATTGTGATGACAAGGTTTAGATCCCTGGAGCATGTGGCTCTGAGGGATTGGGATTTCTTTAAATGGAGCATGTCCAACAGCTCAGGGTTTGACATGGCCTTGTATGTTTATAGGTTCATAGGTTCATAGGTTCATACTAGGCTATCTGCCCTAGGGCATTTATAAGCCTAGCCAGAATGTGTTTGGCTTTTGCCACCCATTTTAAATTTATTTTCCTATGCCCTTTTTTGAGGTTAGTATACTGTGCCTCTGTCTAACAGTGACACAGAAGTGATACCCGGGGTAAACCTACGATCTCCCATCCACTCATCAAGATTCCTCTTGAAGAGAGTCAATGAGGGACTCTGCCTAACCTGGACTGGGATTTTATTCCAGAGTGAAGGGAGCCTCTGGGTTATGAATCTGTCCCTCCAGCATGTCCTATTTATTTCGGTGCTGAGGTTCAAGTCTCTTGAGCGCGTAGCTCGATGGGATTTGGATTTTCTGAGGTGCAGCATGTCCATTAATTCCATGTTGGACATGGCTTTATACGTCAGGCACAGATCGCCTCTGAACAGGTGGTATGCCACTGAGTAGAGCTGGAGTTTCTTTAACCGGGCAACATATGGCATCTGTTTGAGCCCTTTGATCCTCTTGGTGAGGTACTTTTGGGGTCTTTCCAGTTGCTGCAGGTGTCTGGTAAGGTACATCCCAAAAGGGGCATTGTACTCAATTATGGGCCTGATGAGGGATGAGTAAAGAGGCACGATGACCTCCCTTGATCTAGATGTGAATCCCTTCATGATTAGGTGGGCTATATAAAATGTTTTTCTAACCACTTTGGCCACGTGGTTGCTATCAACTGGGGTCCCCAGGTCCCTAATTACGTCTTCTGTACTTAATGGATTACCACCTATGTGGTAATTTGTGGGCACTTTGTTTTTGCCAAAGGGGATGACTATACACTTTTTGGCATTTAGCTTGAGAACATGGCTCTGGCACCAGTTGTTTGTTTCTATGAGGCCCTTTTGGAGGATGCTTGTGTCAGCTGGAGAGTCGATTATGGTGCCCAGTTTGCAGTCATCTGCGAACTTGGTCAGCCACAGTCCTTCAGTGTTGGCCTGTACCTCTGAGAAATATATACCGAAACAGAGAGGTCCCAGGACTGAGCCTTGTGGGACACCACTTGTAACTGGTTTGGAGTCTGACATGGCTCCAGCAATTCTAACCATGTGGGTTCTGTCCTTGAGCCAGTTTGCAATCCATCTAGTGACATAGGGGTTTATATTTAAGCTGGTGAGCTTATCTATAATGCCCGAGTGGGGTATTGTATCGAAGGCTTTTGCGAGGTCCAGGTAGGCTGTGTGGACCACCTTCCCCTCGTCAATGGCCTTGGTGACTGTTTCAAAGAAATCAACCAGGTTTAAGAGGCAGGATCTGCCCTTAACAAAGCTGAACTGGGTAGGATCCAGTGTCTGTAGGTCCCCAATATCTTTATTTATGAGGTCCATGATGATCCTTTCCATAGCTTTGCAGACCAAGCTAGTCAGGCTTATGGGGCGATAGTTTCCAGGATCCGTTGAGGCACCACCTTTATAGAGAGGGACGACTGTTGCTGTACGCCACTCTTTGGGCACATATCCTCTAGTAAGGCTGAGATTGAACAGAAGTTTTATGTTTGGGTTTAGCTCTTCTTGGAGTTCATGTAGGACGCAGCCCGGGACACCGTCTGGTCCCATTGATGCTGTGTTTTTTGCTTTGGAGAGGGCGGCTCTTACCTGAGCATCTGAGATGTCAGGGGGGCAGCACTCTGCTGGGATAGATATTTGCCCTTTTGGTAGGGGGGGGGAGTTTGCGCTGAGCCTGTCAGCTAGGATGTTGGCAATGTCTGTGGGTTTGGTGTATTTTTTGTCATTTTGGACTAATTCTGAGCATATCTGGGAATTACCACCCAGGTTCCTAACATAACTAAAGAAAGCCTTGTGATTAAGCAGAGATCGCCTCTGAGTAGACAATATGCCACAGAGTATAGCTGGAGTTTTTTTAGATGGTCAGCATATGGGCTCTGCTTTAGGCCTGTGATTCTTTTAGTGAGGTATTTCTGTGGCCTTTCCAGCTGTTGCAGATGTCTTGTGAGGTATATACCAAATGGGGCATTATACTCTATAATGGGTCTAATGAGGGATGAGTACAGTGGGACAATGACCTCCTTTTTTTCTGGGTATAAAGCCCTTAGTGATGAGGTGTGCCACATAGAAGGATTTCCTGACTGTTGTGGCGATGTGGTTATTGAAAGTGAGACCACTGTCCACCTGTGTCCCTAAGTCTCTCATCACACTTTCAATGTTTAGTGTACTGCCACTTATGTGGTAATTCATGAGTACATGTTTTTTTTCCAAAGGGGATAACTATACATTTCTTGGCATTAAGCTTGAGCCCATGGCTCTGGCACCAGGCATCTGTTTCTGTAAGGCCCTTTTGTAGAATATCCACATCATTGGGGGATTCAATAATGGCTCCCAGTTTGCAGTCATCTGTGAACTTTGTTAGCCAGAGTCCCTTAGTGTTGGCCTGTACTTCAGAGAAGTAGATGCCAAACAAGAGTGGTCCCAGGACTAAACTCTGAGGTACTCCACTTGTCACTTGTCTGGAGCTGGATTTGGAGTCGGCTACTTTTACAGTCTGGGTTCTGTCAGTAAGCCAGTTGGCAACCCATCGAGTGACGTAGGGATTTATGCCCAGCTTAGTAAGTTTATCTATGATTCCAGAGTGGGAGATGGTGTAGAAGGCCTTGGTGAGGTCCAAATAGGCTGTGTGGACTGCCTTAGCCTCATCCACAGCTCTTAGCCTCATCCACAGCTCTGGAGACTGATTCAAAGAAGTCAATCAGGTTCAGGAGACAAGATCAGCCCTTCACAAACCCAAACTGGGTGGGGTCCAGTGTTTGAAGGTTGCCAATGTCTTTGTTTATAAGTTCCATGATAATGCGTTCCATGCCCTTGCAGATCAGGCTCGTCAGACTGATGGGACAGCAGTTCCTGGGATACAAGGTGGATCCCCCCTTGTGGAGTGGGATAACTGTAGCTGTGCACCACTCATTGGGCATGAAGCCTGAGGTGAGGCTATGATTAAACATGACACTTAGGTGAGGTGCCAGTTCATTTTGTAGTTCATGTAGTACACAGCCTGAGATGTCATCTGGTCCCATGGATGTTGTATTCTTAGCTTTGGAGAGTGCGGTTTCTACCTGTGTGGCTGTGATTACCAGAATTTGGCAATCTTTTGGTATTGAGATAGGCCATTAAGGGGGTGAGAGGGGGGTGAAGTTGGCACTAAATCGATCTGCCAGGATATTGGCAATATCCTTGGGATCAGTATATTTAATGCCATTCTGTTGAAGCTCAGAGCAGATCTGAGTATTGCCATTTAGATTCTTGACATGACTATAGAATGCCTTGTGGTTGTCTTTGGAATCTTTGGCAATTTTATTTTCATAACTTGCTTTTGAGGATTTTATGAGGGATCTCAGCTTCTTACTGAGGCTGGTGAGGGAGTTTTTGCATCCTGGGATTTTCCTCTTTTTTACAACAGTTCTTCCTTCTGTTGTATAGTTTGTTTATAGCAGGGGACCACCAGATTGGCTTCCTTTTTTTGGAGGAGAGCATCTTGGCTCTATTTGGGATGGCACAATTCATGCACGAGTGGATGTGCTCGTACATTGCCTTAGTGTAGGATTCTGCAGTCGAACTGTCAGATCCCGTCTGCATGGGTGTCATGAAGTTTGTCACTGCTGACTTGAGTAGCATGAAGTTGGCTTTGGAGAAGTTCTTTAAGGAGGTTTCCTTACTGAGGGGTGGAGGTGGGATGTGGATGTCAAGGGTGATTTGCTTATGGTCAGACCTGACCAATGAGGGGGTGACCACTGGTGTGGAGCATCTATCTCCCATGTTGGTAATGACCAGGTCTAGGATATTGGAGCCCCTGGTGGGACAATGGATTAGTTGATCCAGGGCATTGGAATTTATGAATTCCAAGAACCGTTGGGAAAAGGAGTTGGTACCCAAGTAGTTTCCCACTTAATGACAGGGTAGTTAAAATCACCCAGTATTAGGGTGTTTGGTTGTATCTTAATATGTTCCAGTATGTTTAGAAAGGTGTAGTGAAAATTATGGGGCATGGTAGGGGATCTGTAGCAAGCTACAATTTGGACTGCAGTCTTACCTAGTGTTAGTTGCACCTGGAGAATTTCAGATGCACTGTGTTGAGCAACTAGCCTGGATGTGTGAATATCCTTGGTGAATATGGACACTCCTCCACCTTTTGTGTTTCGGTCTTGGTTTTGTGGCCGAAAAGTGTGGTAAGAGTTGTAGCCTGGTATTGCAGGGGTGCTCTCTGGAGCCTTGAACCAAGTCTCAGTTACTGCACAGATATCGATGTTCTCCATTTTTAGGAGTGCCTCGAAAGAGTGCATTTTAAGGTTTAGACTTCTAGCACTGAGTAGCATTACCTTCAGATTGTGCATGCTTGTATCTGTTACGGTGGTGGTTTTGTCCTTTGAACCTTGCCTAAAAAAGGCACTATAGGGGTGGCAAGAGCTTTAGCCAGTAACCTGAATCCCAGGGGGTGACAGGTGCAGACCATCTCTGGCAAAGCATCATGGTTTGTCGATCATGTCTTCTCAGGCAGACAGATACTGAATCCCCTTTGAATGACACCAGAAGCTTAGCCAATTGTTGAAGTCAATCATTTTGTCTTTAGGTAGCGTTGTCGCCTCACAGTAAGACGCTGACCAGTTCGACTCTCAGCTAGAGCGTCTTCTGCATGGAGACATGCGTGAATGGGCATACCTTCGTTGAAGGTTGTGCGTTAGGGCTGGCAACTCAGCATGTAAAAATCAACTGCCAATCATTAGCGGACCGGAGTTCCGCTGTGGTGACCCCTAACCGGGAAAAGCCGAAAGACACAACAACAACAACTGTGGTATCATTCTGGGCAAAGGCAGGATGCTACTCAGGGCTAGGGTCATACCTGCCTAGGGCACATGATCCGAGAGCTCTTCCATGTCTCTTTTCATGTAGTCCAGGGAGGTACGTCTCAAGTCATTCACTCCAGCATGGACAATGACAGAGTCGTATTTGTACTTGTTGTGGAGTGACTTGAGTGCATGTGTTATGTGGCGGATACTGGCACCCAACAGGCAGCTGACTGTAATTTTCCCCTTGTTCAGCCTGGTGAGTGGGACATCAGTGTGCCTGACTATAGAGTCACCTATGACTAAAGTGTTGGGTACATTGTCTTGCCTTAGGGGCTGTTGTTGGGTGGCACACTGGTGTTGTGAGCTATGTGTCACTTTGGTTGTGACTGATGTTTGTTTGCATTTCAGCTTCGGAGGTCCTTGTTGCTTGGGCAGGTTAATGTTAAGGGCCTCCACATATGTGGGTTTAGTGTTGCTATGTGTGAGTGTTGATGGTGTGGGTTTTGAAGGGCTATGAGTTGCTTGAGATGTAGTGCAGGTGTTAACCTTCACCTCTTGACTGTCTAGCACAATCTTGGCCGGAGAGAGCTTTGCTTCCAGTTTGGCTATGTAAGTGCATCTCTCGCAGGTTGTAGTGTTGGATGGTAGGAGGAGAGGGTTGTCTGTGTACATGAGGCAGTTGCCACATTGCCCTAGTATGCCCAGATTCACCAGGTGAACAGGAGAAATCACCAGACGTTGACCCTTGGACATGCCTGTTTAGGTGCTTTTTTTTAAAGTATAAGAGCTGTTTTCCCTTACCTTTGCAAGGTACTTTGCAATTATAGGCTGTTTAGTGCCTATGATTAATTTCTCCTTATTGACAAGGAGAGCTGAGTGCTTGTATCAGTTTCAGGCTTCCTAGTGCTTTCCAGCAGGTTCTAGAGCAAGTGTAAGTCACAGGGGTTCAGATTTTAGTGCTACTATTGAGAAACCAGCTAGTTCTAAGGGAACATTTGAAGAGCAGACTTTCTGGCACCTGGAATAGTTTAACTGTAGTCTCGCTGTGCTGCACAATGTGAAAAATGTGGAAACACATGCGTTTTTAAGCCAGAAAGTTGAAAGGGATATAAATCAGCCCAAAAAGGCTAATAAAATTACAATTCCAGAGCTGGAAACCACTCCTCTGGTGTTAGATAGGCAGTACAATGCTCACCACTCCCGCTGGTAAGCAGTAGGACTTCCCTTTACTACAGCAAGGTCTGGATAGCTCTGAGCACAGACAATAAAGTCCTGAGACAAGCAAAGCCTGGGATCTGGACTGGCTAGGAAAGGTGGGAAACGAGCAAACAAGACAGTATTTTTTTTTTGTTGTTAAAACAGGCTAAACAATGCAACAATACAGTAAATAAACAAGGAAAAGGCTAACACACTGGTGGTTTAGGATTACCTGATTTGAAGGGATATTTTACAGCTACACAGTTAAGGCTCATATACATAGCACAGGCAGAAATTTATAATTAAAAATGGAAAGGGAAGAGGCTGAAGTGGGGTTGGGGGATTTCAAGAAATAGACAGAGTAGGATTTTGGATGCAAATCTTTAGGGAACATAATAACAACCATACAGAATGGTACATTCATAAAGTAGAAGAAAGTATTTTAACAACAAAGCCAACACAAGAATGGAGAAAGGAGATTTTGCCAATAGTGATGACTGCAAATAGGTTAAGAAAATAGGCATGATTGCACTCTTTTCTCAGTATATATTGCCTTTGCTATACAGCTTTTGTCCACTAGAGGGCAATAGTTTCCTTTAGACCACCATTCTGACTCCAATTTTAAGTAACTTACAGGCTCTTGGATTCTAATATTCTGGAAGAGCTAATATTCCCACTCTGTTCTTTCTTTCTTCTAATATTCTTCACTGCCAACCCTCTCTGCATATTCTATTATCAAGGCATTGTGTCACCTTACCCTCTGCTGCTTTACTTACCTTTGCTTACTGCTCCTCTGATTGTTTCCTAGGGTGAACTCCTCTGTGGCTCATCCCACCCCGTTCCCCCTGCGGGCTCACTCCGCTCCCCTACCCTGCCCCCAAATCTCACCCGCCCCCAGTGGTCCTAAACTTATACTCTAACTGCCACACCCCTATGCATTAGGACCAACCTCTAACTCCTCCCCTTAAAGTGCTAGTACCTCTATTATATTCTCATTTTACCCCGTCTCCTCCCCCTTAAAGAACCATCGCTCATTTACCTTTATCCATTACCCTAACACTCTATCCACAAATATCCCTACATTTAACCACCTTAACCTAAACAAATGGCTCAAGGATCCTGTAAACCCTTACCTTTATTACTACTCTTAATTATACTTATAATTCCCTATCTACTTACTCTCTACGAACACCATAGATTCCTAGGACTGCATACCCACATCACACACACCTCTGTCCTTACCCCCAGCTCCATTCATAGTGTTAGCAACCTCCCCAGCTCAGCTAAGTACTCAGCAGCCATATTTCATAGACTCCATCACATCTCTCAATGTAACCCACTAGCTAGAAAAATAAGAACCTAATTTTTAAACTTCTACAACTCATCCTAAAAGTTCATGTCCACTCCCTGTTAGATGGTGATATACACCCTAACCCAGGTCCTACCACTATCACAGCTACACAGCCTGATACACCAACAAATTCAATCACACAGACACTTACCAAGCCCCCCAACTCTCTCCTGATAGCTCATCTTAATATTCGTAGCATCAATAACAAAATAGCTCACCTGCATGCCCTTATTGATGTTTATTCCTTTGACATCCTCTGTCTGCCTGAAACATGGCTTAATCCATCAATACAAGACAGTGCAGTTCTACCCCCTGGCTATAATATCATAAGACATGACCGTAACACTAAAAAAGGAGGTGGCGTAGCCATACTTTATAAGAATGGATTACAAGTTACCTTGTTAGACTCCGAACCTCCACTTTGCAACAATGCAGAAATTCTTCTAAGATTCAGCTTAACAAAAGCCAAGCCATATATCTATCATGTGTCTATCTTCCCCCAGGCAATAACATCAACACATTAGAGGCTATCCTCAGCTGGCTCTCAAGTAACTACCCCCAAGAAACCATTATACTTGGAGATTTTAACATTAACTGGAACCTTCTACTCATATCAACTTATATGGTTTTACCCAAGCTATAACATCCCCAACCCACACCAATAACACTAACAACAAAACTAGTACCCTTGACTGGATACTCACTAATACCCCCCAACTAAACTATAAAACAGGCACCCTCCCTGAGGACATAAGTTATCACTTACTTACCTATTTAATCAGAACAAAAACTGTCATCCTAAACTCTACCATCTGTAGAACTATTCACACTACCAAAAATTTTAACCCTGCTCACTTTCAAGCTGAACTAGTCACCTGTGACTGGTCACCCCTGAAATACCTCCCAATAGATAATGCCATGAAATACTTTAACTCTAAATTTCTAACCATTTTAGACAGCCATGTCCCATTACGCAAAGTTAGAATTAGAACCAAACCGGCACCATGGCTCACCAAAACGACCAAACAAAAAATCCTCCAAAGAAATAAACAATGGGCCAAATGGCACTCAACAAAAAGCTCCTCAGACCACCTGCAATTCAGACAGCTAAGAAATGAAACAAAAAAAGCCATATTAGCCGATAAAAGAAACTACTACTACCAACTACAACAAACCAACCAAAATAATCCCCAAAAATTCTGGCGAGGTATCAATAACCTCCTACACCCTGGATGCTCAAGTACTCCCTCTCCCTCTGGCTCTGATCACAACAATCCCATCCAAATAGCTGACTCATTTAATACTTTTTTCACTGAAACCATACAATCCCTAGCTGACCAACTATCCCCTAGCACCCCAGGCTCTGCCACAACCTTTACCAATAATTCTCATCAATTTCATTTTCAGCCAGTGCCCACTTCACTTATCTGTAACCTCATAGAGAAACTTAAACCCACTACTCTCTCTCTGCTGATAAATTACCTGCAGAATACCTGCAAAAAGCTGCTAAAGTCATAGCCTACCCCATATCAATCCTCATTAACAGAACTGTTTCTGAAGGATCTATTCCCCTAATCTGGAAAGTCTCTCGCATAATTCCCCTGCATAAGGGCGGTAACTCCAAAGAGTTCTCCAATTATAGGCCCATAGCTATTCTATCTCCTTTGGCAAAAATAATGGAGAAATGTATACACATACAACTGTTAACCTACCTACTCAATCACAATTTATTAGCACCCTGTCAACATGGCTTTAGACCATTTCATAGCACCACCTCTGCTCTCTTATCCGTCACTAACCATATTAACAGTAATCGTAATATTGATACTCTATCCTCAGCTGTTTTTATTGACCTGTCCAAAGCATTTGACATGGTGAATCACCACCTCCTTATAGACACACTCAAAAACCTGTCATTGGACAACCATACTATACAGTGGTTCCAATCATACCTACATAACAGTCAACAGGCTGTACTATGGGAAAATACTTTATCTTCCCAGGTCCCAGTCACTCTAGGGGTCCCGCAAGGATCTATATTAGGCCCATTACTCTTCTCCATCTTTACAAATTACCTTCATTCTGTAATTCCTCAAGCTGACTGTATCCAATACGCTGACGACTCCACACTCATATGCGCTGCTGCTTCTCAATCAGAACTTCAGTCACTAACCCAAATGACCTTTAGTACAGTTGAAAACTGGCTCCTACAAAGACGTCTTATCCTTAACCCAAAAAAACAAAAATGCTACTATTTACCCCCACCCACAGAACCTCCCCACTTAACTTTACTATTACTTCAAATGATGGAACTATAATATCTCCTGAACCAACCACCAAACTACTCGGGGTACTAATAGATAACAACTTGTCCTTTGAACCTCACATTAATAACACCATAAAAATAGTAAACAAGAAACTAGGTTCCCTCTATAGAATAAAACACTTTCTTACACCTCCAGCCAGGGTTACTATTGCTCGTACCCACCTCATCTCTTCCTTGCTCTATGCCTCCCCTATCTATACCAAAATATGTAGAAGTAATCTGAGTAAACTTACATCCTCCTACAACAATATTGCCAGATTTGCAGCTAGGTCCTCCTATAGAACTCATCACTGTATCAATCTGAATCAGTTAGGATGGTTAGAGCTGCCAAATTTAATACTTTTCAATCAATTAATAGTAGCCCATAAGATCCTGTATTTACCTCAAAATACACCCATACTTACATCCCTAGTCATCCCCTATAATAACCTCAAGACCTTACACTCAGCTAATAACCTACTTGTACAAATATCAAAATCCAACAACTTAGCTGGTGACACCTTGTTCTCCAATACAGTAGGTAAAGCCTGGAATATCCTCCCAAGCCAGCTAACCTCAATATCCTCTGTCAGCTTATTTAAAAGCAAGCTTAAACCCTACCTCAAATCACACTGGCTATGCCCCTGTGTTAACCCAGACTAAGTACCTAACTATTAACTAGACTCCCACAATTCCTAGCCTCCCATGATCATGATCTTGTGTTGTCTCACTAATTTTTAGTGAGCTTAACCTTCCTTAGGATTTTTTCTCATGTAAATAAGTATATACTGTGGAATGATCATACACCTTCATACAGTATCACAACCTATGTGTTAAATAACACTAGAAATCCATCCTTGTTTGCTGTTCTTCTATACTCTATCTATTGATCTCTAGTGTTTTTCTTTCTTAGATTTTTGTGAGACCTTAGTATCTCTTATCATAAATTACAAGGTGTATCTAATTTTGTAATATGTTATAATGATTTGTACTACATTTCTAATACAAATGTATTAGTCTTATTCATTTATTCTTAGATAAATTTTTCCTTTTTCCTACTGAAATATAAAATATATAATCTTAGGCTTGTACTATAATTGTTAAAACTTCTTATGTACCAAATTATACTGTTATTGTCTTTGTCTTGACCTTTTATGTTGGTAATTTGTGGAGCTTTTCTCCCCGGGCCTCCACTGAAAATGGACATATATCCAGCTGGACTAGCCCAATCAACAAATGTAAAATAAATAAAATAAAAAAAAAATGAGGTGGCTGGAATTTATTTGAGAAAACTGGCAAAGGAGCCACGGTATTGACAGCAAATAACTAGAGAAGAAAGGGTAATGGAATGGGAAGACACCAAGAAGACATTTGGATTGCAGGCCAGAGACTGCCTTTCCTACTGGGGATTGATATCAGAGTACAGGCAAAGAGAAAAGGATAGGGGATTCTTAATGAAACATTTGTTCTGGTGGGGGTTTAGTTAAATCTAGAACGGAATCTGCTATTAAAAAAGGGATAATTAGTAGGGCATATAAAACATTGCAGAATAAGTAGAAGAATCAATTAGAGGAGGTTAGAAAAGACTGGGGAGAGAAAGTGGAAAAGCAATTTACAAGAGAAGAATGGGAGCACACATGTATGGCTCCCAAGTATGCAACAAAGTCAAGAAGGTTTATAATATTTGCTTGGAAATGTTTGTAGAGGTATTTTTAGACCCCAAGCAGACTTCAAAGAATTTTTCCTCAGGTAGATAGCAAATGCTGGAGGTATGATGGGGAAGAAAGCAGTAAATGAGAATATGTATTTTGGGTGTAATGAGTTACAAGATTTTAAGAGTTCCTATACAGAGTACTCTGTCAGAAATATTGAGTGAGCAAATGGCTATAACTAAGGATATGATTTTTTTCTGAGCAAGGAAACAGAATCTGAACTGCCTAAACATAGTAAGGCCTTTTTAAGTTTAATTATGTTGCTTGTCAAAAAAGCGATTACTTCTTCTTCTTTAGGCTTTTCCCGGTTAGGGGTCGCCACAGCGGATCACCTGTCCGCTCATGATTGGTAGTGGAGTTTTACGGTGTCAAGTTGCCAGCCTGGCACCCAACCTTCCACAGAAGGCACACACATGCACGCACACATGCTTAGGGCCAATTTAGAGTATCCAATCCACCTACAGCATGTCTTTGGGATGTGGGAGGAAACCGGAGCACCTGGAGGAAACCTACATGACCACAGGGAGGACATGCAGACTCCACACAGAAGGCACCCCAGCCAAGGATCAAACTGGAGAACCTCTTGCTGTGAGGTGGCAATGCTAACCACTGCACCACCATGGCCGCCCCAAATGTTAAACTCTAAACAAACTATATTTGAAGTATTGAATATTATAAGAGAGAGATTCAAGAACTGGAACAGTGATCGTTAGAAAAGGGAAGGAGAGAAGTATATAAAAATAAAAGGAAATTGTGGGAACAATCTAGGTAGAAAAATGTTCCAGCGGAGGACTGAAGTTTAAGGGAAGGCAGGAATTTAACAATGTATGTAATGTTGAGCTGATGATAGTAGCAAAGAAAATATATGAGATGTTTAAATTATGTAAATGGAAAAAAATGTTAATGTGGTTTGTTTTATTTTCTGTTAATGTATGTTTGTCTATGTCTTAAGTGATAATTCAATAAAGAGTTTATTACAATGTAAAAAAGCATAGCAGGATTAACACTGTGAAATCCTTAGCAGGATAAACTGAATTAAGGGGTACTAATCAAAGAATACATTTGGGGTACCCAACAGACGTGGCCCAAAGGACACACAGCAGGAGTAAAGAGGACAGAAGTACTCAGCAGGATTATAGAATCAGGAGATGCCAGCAAGTTCATCAGAGTCAGTACAGCTGCTGCCATAATTCATGGAGTCAGTGGATTCAGAGCATCTTCCCCCTTCAAATAATCAATAGATTCGGGTATGAATGTCAGCTTTAAGAGGGAAAATGTCCTCCTTAAAAAATTACTGAGTTGGGGGGGGTTCCATAATTAATTTCTTAATTTATTTGTTCAGGAGTCAGTACAAAGCCAAAATATAATACAGTGAGGGTGGCAAGAGTCCAAAGTCAGGAATAATGCTTAAGTACTACTCTAATTTAATTAGAAAGTTAATAAAACAACATGTTTTGCATCAACATGCATTTTCTGAAGAATAAGAAGTATGAATCTCAAATGTCTGAAATTATTGACTGATTGTAATATTCAGTGATTGATAGCGTCTCATGGATAAAATGATTGTTTATCATGGATGAATGTAAATATTGTAAATAGTTTTGTTATTGTTTGATTGTATTTGTTATATGTACATTTGCATATGTTTATAATGAAAACAAAATAAAAATGTTATTGAAAAAAAAGAAAATCAAACATTTTACAAGAGGAAAGGTCTGAAATATGAGGCAAAATTGGGAATGCCCTGCAAAATCAGGGACAGTTGAGAGCTGTGCAGAGGCCCCATATTTATCGAGTCAGTAGGATTACAACAAATTTATTGAAATTATAAAGCATTACTTCTTAACAAACACTCACCGCATTAACTGATTTTTGACTATGAATGAACTAAATCCAAGAAGAGATCTGTTTGAACAGGCTGAAGGATTAACTGAGCCAGGATACACCATTAGGGTTAAAAGAGTGACCTGAGCCACAGCAAATTTACTGATGTCATAAATGTACTTCCCAACAATTTTAAAATTATCCTGTATACTGCCAATATGAATTTGTTTTTCAGTACAACCAGAGATTTTAATGTCAAAGGGTAAGAAGCAGCACTAGTCCTTGGTATTACTCATCTTGTTAAAACCATCGTTACCCATAGAGCTTACTAGCTACACAAGAGTGTTGCACATGCTTTTGTTGCTTTCAAGAATGCTTGGCAAAAACAGGGAAATAAAATACCTCACTCTAGCTGAGGCCTCCTTGAACAGGGGGTTCAGAACACACATAGCATTCTCTGGTGCCTAAAAGTGCATATGTGAGGAGGGCTTTGCTTTCACACCCACTTACTTATGGATCTACTATATCACCTCAACTCCCACTCTGCCAGAATGTAGGGATCTGGATGGAGAGATGATAAAATCAGCAAGAAAAGAAGAATAGAATTGATGGAACTGAATTCATCCTCAAATCTTCATGAGTACCTTCATGAGGTGGACCCTGTTTTTACAAAAGTTTACCAAGATGACACTGATATATAGAATATATTTTATGTAGCATATATCATGGACAGAAACAGGTTAAAAATAAAAAGACAGCTGGGTGCACAAATTCCAGGAATGGAAAAAAGAGAGTGTAAAATCCTCAACACATGCAAACATTCCTACAATGGGGTTAGGCCAGGATGAGGGGGATGCCCCCAGTAGAAAAAAAGTACTAGTGCACAAAAACACAAAGACAGGCCAAAAAACAGCCATAAAGATGACTGAGTAGACTACTGAGGGTAAAAAAAAAGTGCATTGTTACTATTATTCAAGAAGCCCAGAATTTCTGGATAGATGATATTCAAAAAGATTGAAAGAGAAATTAGAGGAAAGAAAAATACTTGCACAAGAAAAACTGTCAAAGGCTTCAAATACAAATTTCTGTTCATTAGTACAACATATTCATGAAAAACATTATATAGAACAAGAAATCTTGGACCATTTGGAAAAAGAAGTGACTGAGAAAGTGCAAAAATATAAACAACAATACCCAGAGATTTTTGAAAGGTATACAAAAGAGATCTGGTATAATATTTATGCAAAGGATAAAGCCAAACTAATAGAGCAAAAAAAAAAAAAAAAAGCAGCTCCAAAGATATTTGAAGAGAAATACAGGCAAAGGCACCCAGATAAGAAAAAATTCACAGTACAAAAAATAAGATCACAAAGGCAAAACATATTAATGAAGATTAGTAAAGTAAAAGTTAAACATATAGAAGCTAAAGTTATGAAATACCTGTGAAGTTAAGGATTTACTATAGAAAGCTTAACACAGATTATGTCACAGCATGCTGAGTCCCCAAAGTAAGGAGAAACAGATGGAGCGGGAAACATCTGAAGAAGAAATATGGACATAGGAAAGAAAAAGAGATTTAATATGGTGCAATATTTATGCAAGGGAGAAAGCAAAATTAATCAATACAAAAAAGTAGCTTCAACGATATTTGAAGAGAAATATAGGCAAAGGAATCCGGATATGGACAAGTTTACAATACAAAAAATAAGACAACAAAGGGGGAAAGTAGAAAAGAGTCTTAGTAATGGAGAAGTTAAAGAAATAGAAATGGAAGTTATGGAGTACCTGAGAAATGAAGTATTTAGTGTAGAAAATCCAACTCGGTTAACATCACAGCATGATAGAACAGTGAGTTCCCAAATTAAGGAAAAGCAGGTGGAACAGGAAACATCTGATCAGTTGCTACATGAAGATACTCTGGAGCCTTTAGTAGGAAACTAGTACAAAAGTTCAGTTGGAGTTGCACAGCAAGGGAAGTCACAAGAAACAGTGACAACTCATGACGCAGTCAATGTTGTGGAGTGATAGGCCAGTTAATTCCTACATGAAATAGCAACAGATGATGTAGGGTGTAGATGAAGAGAATATGTAACAGGAAGATGTTCTGGAACTTTTTGTAGAATGCCCGCAGGAAATGGAGAACAAAGAATGTGACCTCAGTTTAGAAGAAAATGATCTAAAAGAAAAGTTGCTTGGCTTAATAGAGATGGACAGACATATTAAGATTGATGAAAGAAATAGATTACAGAAAGTCAGTAAGAGCCAAAATGATAGACATCTGATAAAACAAATGAATGTAGTAATCAAGATTGTTAACAGAAATTCATGTGACATAACAGAAGTAAATATGATATATTACTGTGCAGCTAAATTAATAACAGATAAAGCCTTACCACAAAAATGTATTTTTTATTTTATTTATTTTACATTTGTTTACTGGGAGAGTCCGAATGGGCATGAGTCCCATTTTCAGTGGAAGCCTGGGGAGAAAAGCTTCACAAAGGTTAGTACAATAATTGAACTACACAAGTTAAAAAAGTACACTATAAAAGAAGCACAACAGCTGTATGCTAATACAGTAAAATAAGCATAGAAAAGTGTACAATATAAGACAACTTGTGAAAAGGATACAATGCAGTTGTAGGACATATCAAACAGTTATTTGGTTACAGTCATACAATAGTTAAATAAAACACAAGTTGAGCCTTAAATATAGAAAGTAACTGTAAGTTAGCACAATGATACAGGACAATAAGGGAAAGGAAGGGAGAAATCAAATGTGGTCATGGAAATATTGAATAGAGAAAACTATAAAGCAATTAAGACAAGAAATGTGACTGTTAGAAGAGTATAGAAGCAGGAACAGTTCAACAAAAATAGATGTGATAAAAACAATACACATTATTACTTCTTTCATTTCTCTCATCAGTGTTTACCTTCACAACCTTTTTTCCCCAATGTTATATTTTTTCCCACTACTACTACTTACATATGCTTATCTCTGTATTATAGCAATTAAATCTTTACACAGTCTGTCTCTCTCTTTCACTAATATACCTTTCCATGTCACCCCTGAATGAGGTAACTATGCCTCTTAAGATTAATGACTAATCTAGTATAATTGCTCCACTTCCATGGAATTTCACTTGTATGTAGATATCTCTGGTTGTTAATTATCTTTTGAAATAATGCAGTTATGTCAGTTTTGTTTCCTGTTCCTTTAGCTTATTTAGGTATATATATATTCTGGGTTCCTACTCTGCAGTTTATTATGTATAAGTTATTTTTCTGTTCTCTCTGCATTCTTTTGTATACTATTTTCATTATGTACAAAGTTTTCTGTTTCTGTTTGTAGTGGAGCTTTTCTCCCTGGGCCTCTGCTGAAAATGGGTTTCTTACCCAGTTGGACTTTCCTGGTAATTAAATGTCAAATAAATAAATATTAGTACCAATCAGGATTTAGTCTAGTCTAGGAACAGTGCACTGTTACAAATTATTAACTAAAGATATCAGCACAGGCAGAACAACTTAGAAGATATAAATATAAAGGAAAAGTACAAAATAAGCAATTCCGCCACATAACACAAGCACTCAGGTCACTCCAAGGCAAGTACAAATATGACTCAGTCATTGTCCATGCTGGTGTGAATGACCTGAGACGTACCTCCCTGGACTACATGAAAAGAGACATAGAGGAGCTCTCTGAGCATGTAGCCCAGGCCGGTATGACCCTGACCTTGAGTAGCATCTTACCCACACCAAGAATGATCCCACAATATGAAGACAAGATGATCAATTTCAACAATTGGCTTAAGTGTTGGTGTCATTCAAAGGGGATCAATGCCTGTCAGCCTGGGATGACATGCTCGACAAGCCACGATGCTTCGCTAGGTATGGCTTGCACCTGTCACCCTGGGCTTTGGATATTGGCAATGGCTCTTGCTACCCCCATAGTGCCTTTTTTAGGCAAGGCTCAAAAGACAAACCCACCTCCATAGGTATCACAAGGGATAAGAAACTAAGAGTAATGCTACTCAATGCCAGAAGTCTAAACCTCAAGATGCACACTCGAAACTCTCCTTAGCATGGAGAACATCGATATCTGTGCAGTAACAGAAACCTGGTTCAAGGCTCCCGAGAGCACCCCAGCACTACCAGGTTATACCTCATACCATGCTTTTCGGCCCCAAAACTTGGACCGAACCACAAAAGTATCAATATTCGTCAAAGATACCCACACCTCCAGGTTGGTGGCACAGCACGAAGCATCAGAGACTATCCATGTGCAACTAACTGTGGGTAAAACTGCCTTCCAGTTTATAGCCTGCTACAGACCACCCTCCCAAACACAGGAACCCCACTTGGCCTTCCTGAGAATACTGGAAAATATGAAGGTCTCTCCAAACACCATTATATTGGGCGACTTCAACTACCCAAACATAGACTGGGAGCATTACTCTAGCTCCAACACCCTAGCTCAAAGGTTCCTAGAATTTATAAACTCAAATGTTATGGAACAACTTGTTACCACTCCCACAAGAGGGGAAAACATACTGGACCTGATCATCACCAACATGGGGACACTATGCTCCAGACCAGAAGTGTATCCCTCACTGGTAAGATCAGACCATAAACTAATCTCACTGGATATTCACATCCCGACCCCACCCCCTGCCCAGAAAACCACAGTGAAAAACTTCTCTAAAGCAAATTTCACACGCCTCAAAACCAAGGCGAAATCCTTCAAAGCCCCCAGGCCTGTGGAAAATACTGCTCAGACCGCAGAATCCTTTATAAACGCATTCTATGAACACCTTCAGGAATGCATGGATCATGCAATCCCAAATAAAACCAAGACCCAATCCTCCAAAGGCAGACGTCCTGTCTGGTGGACCCCAGCCATAAACAAACTATACAATAGAAGGAGGAAGCTACTACATGATAGAGCAAAATCCCAAAAAGGGAAGGCATCTCTGATCAGTATTAGCAAAAAACTACGGGCACTCATAAAATTGTCTAAGGCCAGCTTCGAGAGAAAAATTGCACAGGACACTAAGGATAATCACAAGGCTTTCTTTAGTTATGTTAGGAACCTGGGTGGGAATTCCCAGATATGCTCAGAATTAGTCCAAACTGACAAAAAATACACCGAGCCCACAGACATTGCCAACATCCTAGCTGACAGGTTCAGTGCAAACTTCTCCCCCCTCTCCCTACCAAAAGGGCAAATATCTATCCCAACAGAGTGCTGCCCCCCCTGATATCTCAGATGCTCAGGTAAGAGCTGCCCTCTCCAAAGCAAAAAACACAGCATCAATGGGACCAAATGGTGTCCCGGGCTGCGTCCTACATGAACTCCAAGAAGAGCTAAACCCAAACATAAAACTACTGTTCAATCTTAGCCTTACTACAGGATATGTACCCAAAGAGTGGCATACAGCAACAGTGGTCCCTCTCCACAAAGGTGCTGCCTCAACGGATCCTGGAAACTATCGCCCCATAAGCCTGACTAGCTTGGTCTGCAAAGCTATGGAAAGGATCATCATGGACCTCATAAATAAAGATATTGGGGACCTACAGACATTGGATCCTACCCAGTTTGGCTTTGTTAAGGGCAGATCCTGCCTCTTAAACCTGGTCGATTTCTTTGAAACAGTCACCAAGGCCATTGACGAGGGGAAGGTGGTCCACACAGCCTACCTGGACCTCGAAAAAGCCTTCGATACAATACCACACTCTGGCATTTAGATAAGCTCACCAGCTTAAATATAAACCCCTATGTCACTAGATGGGTTGCAAACTGGCTCAAGGACAGAACCCACATGGTTAGAATTGCTGGAGCCATGTCAGACTCCAAACCAGTTACAAGTGGCGTCCCACAAGGCTCAGTCCTGGGACCGCTCTTGTTCGGTATATATTTCTCGGTGGTACAGGCCAACACAGAAGGACTGTGGCTGACCAAGTTCGCAGATGACTGCAAACTGGGTGCCATAATCAACTCTCCAGCCGACACAAGCATCCTCCAAAAGGGCCTCATAGAAACAGACAACTGGTGCCAGAGCCATGGCCTCAAGCTAAATGCCAAAAAGTGTATAGTCATCCCCTTTGGCAAAAACAAAGTGCCCACAAATTACCACATAGGTGGTAATCCATTAAGTACAGAAGAAGTCATTAGGGACCTGGGGACCCAAGTTGATAGCAATCTCTCATTTGACAACCACGTGGCCAAAGTGGTTAGAAAAACATTTTATATAGCCCACCTAATCATGAAGGGATTCACATCTAGATCAGGGGAGGTCATCGTACCTCTTTACTCATCCCTCATCAGGCCCATAATTGAGTACAATGCCCCTTTTGGGATGTACCTTACCAGACACCTGTAGCAATTGGAAAGACCCCAAAAGTACCTCACCAAGAGGATCAAAGGGCTCAAACAGATGCCATATGCTGCCCGGTTAAAGAAACTCCAGCTCTACTCAGTGGCATACCGCCTGCTCAGAGGTGATCTGTGCCTGACGTATAAAGCCATGTCCAACCCGGAATTAATGGACATGCTGCACCTCAGAAAATCCAAATCCCATCGAGCTACGCGCTCGAGAGACTTGAACCTCAGCACTGAAATAAATAGGACATGCTGGAGGGACAGATTCATAACCCAGAGGCTCCCTTCACTCTGGAATAAAATCCCAGTCCAGGTTAGGCAGAGTCCCACATTGACTCTCTTCAAGAGGAATCTTGATGAGTGGGTGGGAGATCGTAGGTTTACCCTGGCTATCACTTCTGTGTCACTGTTAGACAGAGGCACAGTATACTAACCTCAAAAAAAGGCATAGCAAAATTAATTTAAAATGGGTGGTGAAAGCCAAACACACTCTGGCTAGGCTTATAAATGCCCTAGGGCAGATAGCCTAGTATGAACCTATGAACCCAAAATAAGTTTTATACAGCACTGGGAATAGAAACGCCACCAAAAAAGAAGAAATAGTCACATTTTTGAGAAATATCTATGAAAACCATGAGGAACATAACAAAGATGCTAAATGGATAAAAGTAAAAGAAACAGTAAGAAGTTGAAATGTACAGGATATGAAATGGGATGAAGTAACAGCCAGCGAGATTGAAACAAAATTAAGAATAGCTCTTAAATGGTAAACCCCAGCCCCACATGCAGTACCTAACTCCTGGCTAAAAGTATTAACATCTTTACGTAAAGATTTAGCCCTGAGTAAGAACTACTTATATGCACACCCCAAACAGACACCAACCTGTTTAACAACAGGAAAAAATATTCTCCTCCTTAACAGTGAACCTGCAAGCTACCCTAAAAACTATAGACCAATACCTTGCCTTCTAACAGTGTATGAACTATACACTGTAATTGATGCCGACAGAGATCATAGTCATTTAGAAGAAAACTCAATCATGGCAATAGAACAAAAGGGCATCAAAGAAATTCATATGGAATAAAGGATCATTTGTTGTTAAATAAAGTCATAGCGGAGAACTGTAAAAAGGGTAGAATCTAAGAATGGCATGGATAAATTACAAAAAAGTATTTGACAACATTCCACATTCATGGATAAAGCAGTGCATACAGATGTGTAAGATACACCCGACATTGATCAGTTATATTACAGTGACCATGAAACAATGGCAAAGCACTTTGCAGCTAAGCCATGATAAAGGGCAAATTATTATCCTAAATACGAATTCAAAGGGGGATATTCCAGAGTGACTCTTTGTCACCGCTGCTCTTTTGTCTTACCCTTAATCTATTAAGTTGTCTACTTAGCAGATTAGGTCATGGTTACGATTTAGCTCCTAGAAAACAACAAAGTGTAAAGACTTCTCATCTTCGTTTTATGGATGATTTAAAACTGTATAGTTCATCAGCTGAGGAACTGAAAGCACAACTGGAAGTGGTCAAAACTCAGATGATATATGAATGTCATTTGGTCTTAATGTGCAAAAGAAACATTTAAAGCAGGAAAGCTGCAGCACAAAGAAAATATCATTCTAAGACAGGAGTGAGCAGGAGGGACTGTATAAATATTTGGGAAATGATGAAGGATTAACAGTAAAACATGAACAAATGCAAACAAAACTCAGTGAGGAATATTTTAAAAGACTAAAATTAATACGGAAAATAGCCCTGACATCTAGGAACAAAGTCCAGACTATAAACCAATTTGCTCTTCCTGTTCTAACTTACAATTCTGGGACGATTGACTGGCCCCAAAAGGTACTGGAAACACAACAAATAACAGTCTAAATTGCCACAAAGCCAAGAAAAATCCAGGAATGCAGTAGAATAAAATAAAAAGATTTACTGGTGCATCCGGTACCTTGGCTTATGCCTTCAAAGGAATGACAATTACGCCAGATGGCTTCCTTTTATATAATCCCTTGATTATATTCAATTAAAATTGTGCCCACTAACAAGACAAGTTAAAGTGACATTACATCTCCATAAAATGAATTTATGTTAATCCAGAATTGTTACAAAAGCTTCTATAAACAATTTCTGATATTAAATAATATTTAGATTCACTTCCTGATTTAACCCCCTGGGTTGCAAGGTGCCAAAGTTAATTATTCATTTAGTTTCTAGTGCCAATAATTTGCCCAAAAATTCTTCTCCTTGACATGAATGGTGCTTGGCCAACACACTAAAGACCAAGCTAGCATCAGATTAGCATGGACATTGTAAAAACGATATGCTACCGGACTCTTTAGTTTCCCATTCCTAATGTACCCCAGATGTTCCATGATGCATTTTTCCACCATTTTCCTTTTCTGTCCCACGTACCATTTGATAGGTGAACAGCTGCATCCAGTCATATCAACCACCCTGCAGGAATCACACCAAAACTCATCTTGGGCCCTATAAATCTTGCTATGATGTTAACCCCATTTAGGTTTCTAATCTTTCTGCAGATTTTGCATCTGCCACATGGGAAACTACCCTTCTGAATACCTACTTCTCGTACTTTTCCCATGTTAATACGTTCCTTCAAATTCAAAAACCTGCTATATGAAAAGGTGACCCTTTTGGGGAACAATCCATCCAAACTATCATTATTACAAATGATAGCCCAAAACCTATCCACCAACCTTCTAAGTACATCAGAAAAAGGTGAATACCTATTCAGAAAAAATATTCTGTCTGCATTGTCCCTGGTACACATATCAGTGCTAAATCTACCATATCTCATATAACCTTGTCTCCTGTGTGTTGTGCCAGTCCCTCCCAATTTATTTCTGACCTTGCTTTCTGCTTTATTCAGAGTATCCTCAGAATATCCCCTACTGATTAACTTTGATCTTACCTTATTAAACTCTTACCCCAACTTTGATTTTTTATATGTATTAGTGGCAATGTGCAAATATTCCCCATATGGCAAGGATACCAAAAGATGGGGGGGCATACATGCTACTTGCCATTAAAAAATTATTTACCGCTGTCTCCTTGATAAATGGTTTATAGTGTACCCTACAATCTTCTCCAACAAAAAATTCCAGGTCCAAATATTGCATTATCTCTCTGTGTGTCTGGAAGGTGAATTCAAGTCCAAACTGATTCCTTTGTAATTCTGCCATGAAATCATTGAATTCCCCAATACTGCCTTTGCATACAAAGATCAAATCATGTATAAACCTTTTATAAATGATTACTCTCTTACAACAAAACTCTGTATTATAAACACAGGAGTTCTCAAAATGGTTCATGAAAATGATAGCATAAGCAGGGACATAAGATCCCCCAATAGCTGTTCCATCTTTCTGCAAGTAATACTTGCTCTCATATTTAAAACAATTATGCATCAGCGAGAATTCCAAAAGATAGAGTAAAAATCTGTACATGGAGCCTCACCCAACATTTTTCTGACTGCTTCCATGCCCCACAAATTCCCGATGCTGGTATACAAAGATTTAACATCAACACTTGCCCAATAAAAATCCTCTCCCATTCCATGCCACCGATCTTGTCAGAGAGCTCTTTACCATTTTTGATGTGTGATATGATCCAGGTCAAGCAGCTCTTGAGCTGAGAATCCAGTACCAAAAGGTAATGGATAAGTTGGACAGGAAAACAAGAAAAATGCTTTATGCTTATCAAATGATAAATAAAAATCAGTGAATACCAAGATTCTATATTCCTCATTCTGAAGAAGGTATGGGCCTCCTTGAAATTCATTACATGTATAGATCTGCAGTCATAGGACTGCATACATATCTGCTGACCTCATCAGATCCAAACATAGTGAAAGTTTTGAAACTGGTGGATAGACAACTGGCTCACATACAGAACTCAGAAAGTTAAATCTGGGGAGTCCACCTCTGCAAAAAGACCAATCACAAGTGGAGTCCCTCAGGAATCAGTCCTTGGACCACTCATTTTTGGCATTGACTGCAGTGGTCGTGCTGCAGTAGCGTTGTCGCCTCATAGCAAGACGTTGTCCCATTCGAGTCTCAGCTAGAGCTTCTTCTGTGTGGAGGCATACGTGAATGGGGCATGCCTTCGTTGAAGGTTGTGCATCAGGGCTGGTAAGCTGGTACGTAAAAATCCACTACCAATCATTAGCAGACCGGAGTTCTGCTGTGGCGACCCCTAACCGGGAAAAGCCGAAAGACACAAACAAACTTCTCTGAAGTCAAGGCCAATGTCAATGGTCTCTGGCTGACTAAATTTGCAGATGATTGTAAATTAGGAGCTGTCATTGAATCGTACACTGACACAAATGTTCTCCAGGAAGGGCTGATACAGACAAACAATTGGTGTCAGAGCAATGTTCTAAAACTAAATGCCAAAAATGCATCATAGTATCCTTTGGGAAGTCATCCACCCTTGGTAACTATCATATCGACAACACTCCCCTTAGAGTTGACCCAGTAGTCAGGGACTTAGGGATGCACATAGCCAGTAATCTAGTCTTTGACCATCACATCTACAGTAGTGAGGAAATCATTCTATGCTGTATAGCTTACAAACAAATGTATGACATCTAGGTCCAAGGAAGTCATTGTTCCACTGTATTCAGCATTCATAAGACCTATCATTGAGTACAATGCCCCCTTTGGTATGTACCTAACCAGGCATATCCCACAATTGGAACTTCCACAGAGGTTCCTCACCAAAACAATACAGGGCATAACATGTCCTATGCAGACTGTCTCAAGGCCCTATCCCTGTATTCTGTCTAATATAGGCTATTGAGGGGTGATCTATGCCTAGTATACAGGGCATTGTCAGACCCCACTCTGATGGACCTCTTGCATTTCCTCAAAACAAACAGCACCAGAATTACCTGTTCTAAAGAGTTAAACCTTGCCTGTGATATAAATAGGACCTGCTGAACAGACAGGTATGTATCCCAGACACTACCCGGTCTCTGGAATGGCTCCCCATCCATGTGAAGCAGAGTTCCTCACTAACCCAATTCAAGTGTAACTTGGACAATTGGATGGGAGAACAGGAAACAGACAACCTGTGAATGGTTCACCTCCCTGGCCCCTGCTTGTAAATTTTTCATATCCTAAGTCCCTGCTTACACTTATGAAGGATACCAGAACTTGTCAAAGATTTGGGATGCATGGCTAGGCTTACAAAGACTCTTGTGGTTATTAGCCTAGTAAATACCTCTGAACCTATGAAGAGAACAAATCAAGATGACTTCCCTGCTTAGTTTAGCAGAAGCATATCGGTGTCAAGTGGGAATGGAAACCAAACCAGAAGTATAAAAAAATCAGGCATAAACTGAATGTGCCAAAAACAAAAGAAAGAATATAGGGAGAAGGATCAGATGGGAAGGCAAGAAATGTGGGAAAGGCATAAATACAGTTGCAGGTACAGAAAACTCCTGGAACAACCTTGTATCAATCAGAATCTGATGCAGGAATGATTAAGTAGAGGTGAATTTAAACCAAAAAATGAAAGGTTAATATTGGTGGCCCAGGATGATGGACTACATACACGTTGGTTTATAAAGTACATTAAGTATGTGGGACAAATAGACAAATGCAGGTTCTGTAAAACAGAACCGGAAACAGTTGCACATCTTGTTGGCAGAGGGCCTGTATACTGAAATGCATAATAATGTGGAAAGACTGTTTCATTGGAGATTGTGCAAACTTTACAATATTGAAGTAAATGAGAAGCATTGGAAACACGAGCCACAAAGCATTATAGAGAATGATAAAGGTTGCATTATATGGGATCACCCACTCTAAACAGTTCAAAAGTTACATGAGAGAAAACCAGATATAGTAGTCCATAAAAAGAAGACAAAAGTAGCATTAATCATTGAAACTTATACACCCAGTGACTACAGTGTCTTACGTACAGAGAGACACAAAATCATAAAATACCAGGACATACAGGATGAAACAAGGAAAATTTGGAAGAAGGATACCTAGACAGTCCCAATAGTAGTAGGAGCAATGGGTCTTATAAAAAAGAATTTACAAATTTATTTAGCTATGCTGCTAATACATGTAACTCAGTAAGAATTGCAGATAGATTCAGTTCTGGGCACACTGTGGGTGCTGCAAAGAGCACTTTTGCTTAACATCTAAGATTGAAACAGTACTAATTTCATGAGCTTTAATCATAGTTTGACTTAGGAATGGATCCATTCCTGTCATGGTACTAGAAACCCAAAAGACTAGGAGAAATTAAACCAGAACACTTTCCATCATAAGTAAACATATGTAACTGTCTTCTGAGTACATAAAAAATCCAGCAGTTCTCAAAGCAGAATGTGTTTCATACAAGTAGATACAATACTTATAGTCAAATCAATCTTTATGTATCCTCTTACAATCTTTTTTATTTTGAGGTTGCAATAATTCAAACAAAGTGCATTATTTAAAAATAATAATAGCATTACTTGTTCTTCCTATATGATGCTGATCTTGGAGAAGGAGTAAAACAGCAACACTAAGCATAGCAGATCTCTGTAATATGCAAAGAGCATATCGGAATGAGAAAAAATGCAGCCTTGAGTGCTTCTGATCAAGTTGTTGTTGTTTGGCTTTCGGCTTTTCCCAATAAGGGGTCGCCACAGCAGAACTCCGGTCCGCTAATAATTGGCAGTAGATTTTTACGAAACGCTGAGGTGCCAGCTCGACACCCAACCTTCAATGAAGGCATGACCATTTATGCACGCATGTCTTTCAAACGCTACCAAACCATGGGGAGGACATGCAGACTCCACACAGAAGGCACTTCTGCTCAAGTAATAAAGAAAAAAGTAAGCAAACCAGCTTCAAGCACATGAAATGATATCATTATGTGTAGCATAACCATAGTAAGGTCATTTACTAGGCAATGTGTATAACTAAATGGGTTCCTCTCAAGTGCTTGAACTATTAAATGTTCAAACACTTGAAGTACCAGCAAAATAGTTCAAAAATTAATTTTCAGATTTTGCTGGTATGTAATGTCGCTAACAGTCGATCCATTAGTAAGGGATCTGGGAACATATGTAGACTAATCTGGCCTTTGACCAACATATAGCTAAGATAAGAAAATCATTCTATGTCATCAAAATTTTAGGTAATGGTATGATATCCAGGTCCAGTGAAGTTATAGTACCAGTCTACTTGGCCCTTATCAGACCCAATATTGAATAAAATGCTCTCTTTGACATGCATCTAACCATACACTTGCAACAGTTGGAAAGCCCACAGAGGTTTCTCAGCAGGAGAATTCAGGGCATGAATACCCTATCCTACACTGATCACTGCTGCCTTTGTATTCATTATCCTACAGGCTGCTGAGAGTGAATCTTTGCCTGGCTTACCAGGCTTCCTCAGACCCAGCCCTGATGGATCTGTTGCACATGTACAAAGGAAATAGCACCAAAAACCCTTTATCCAGGGATCTGGACTTCACTTATGACACAAACAGAACTAGCTAGAGAGAAGCTAGAGAGACAAATATGTGTCCCAAAGGATCCCCACACTATGGAATAGGCTTCCCATTAATCTAAAACTGGGTTCATCCCTGACTCTTTTCAAATCCTTGCCAGTCAGATGGGAAATCATAAATTTACCCCTGGTCTGACCCCGTGTCCATTACAGACAGAGGCCACCCATAGGAAAAGTATTATCTTAACTAAAACCCCACCTACAATTCCTTAGCTACCTGCCTACTAACATGACCCCCATATAATACTTGTGACCTAAATGGTTTGGGGTGCACGGCCAGGCTTGTAAGGGCCACAGTGGTCGTTAGCCTCGTAGCAACCTATAAACCTATAACAACCTATGGTTTTGTGAGATTGAGGTACACTGGAGACTGAGAATTTGCCCTTTCTCCACTGTAGTGTGATCTTAGAGTTGATATATATATAAGTTGTAGTGGGGTGTGAAGGTGCAGGGGGACTTGCTCCCTCTACAAAGTTTTTGCTCTTTCTGCTTTTTTTTTTTTTTTTTGATGTTTTAGTGTTCAAACTTTTGACTGTTTGAGAATTTGACATATACTCAACTAAACAAAAGCTCTTTATTCTATTTAAATATTTGTGCTTTTTCAATAATTACTCATGGTAAGTAAACACCTCCAATTCCTAGAAAAAGGCATGATGTTTAATTTGCAACATATACAATAAGACATTTCTTTTTTGGTAAACTTATAATGTGATATATGTGCTTTATTTCTTCACCTGTACATATTCTGCAGAAATGTTTGTGTCTCTGTGACCTCTGCTGTTTTGTTCCATATCTGTTCATTTCTGATTACATATTCAGTACTAAAAGTAACGTCTATATCCCATAAAGGTTTTTCTTTCTTTCTTTCCTTTGTTTTTTCTTCCTTTCATTTATATGCACTGCCTACTGCTGCTTCATTGGATACTTGAGCATGCTCTTGATGTACTCCACTGGATCTCCTGAGAGTGCTCTTGATGTACTCCACTGGATCTCCTGAGAGTGCTCTTGATGTACTCCACTGGATCACCTGAGAGTACTCTAGATGTACTCCACTAGATCCCCTGAGAGTGCTCCTGATGTACTCCGCTGGATCCCCTGAGAATGCTCTTGATGTACTCCATTGGATCCTCTGAGAGTGCTCTTGATGTACTCCACTGGATCCCCAGAGAGTGCTCTTGATATTCTCCACTGGATCCCCTGAGGGTGCTCTTGGTGTGCATCTGTCACCTATATTGTTGCTCATATTGTAGTTGCTGTAGACATGCAAAGCATGTCTTATGTTTTCACTCTTATAACTTTGCATGTTCTTCACAGAATAATGCAGTTAGCGGGTGGTGATGCTTAGATATGGACTTTTCTGCAGCTAGCCAGCCACTTGATTGCTAGGGACTATTTCTTTTACAGTGTAGGATTCTGCAGTTTTTTAAACAGGCGCATGCTTTTTGCCTCTGGGCATATGCTGGGTGTTAGGGAGGAGTCATACTCAAACCGTGCTTGTGGACCTGGCAGCACTGGCAGTAATGCTGCCTCAGGTACTCTAGCCAAACTCTGCTCTTATGTCATTTACTCAGCCCCTTACACTGCTGACTGTGATTCATGCACACGCAGATTCTGTACGTTTAACAATGTTCTGTTTCTAAACAAGGAGTTCCATGCATATGAATCCTGTCCACAGAAGTTAAAACATGGATAAACAAAAAAGGAATTCTGCAAAACAGACAAACAATTATTTTATCATAGCAAAACTCTCAGACAGAATCATTTAAAATAAAAAAAATGAACAAGCACAGGAATCTGTCTAGTTCTAACCTCACTACCACAAGTGTTGAGAAAAAAATATATAGAAACTAGTAGTCTTAAAACTTTATTTATGAGCTCAGTCACAATAATTTCCAAAAATCATGAAACCCAGGCAGTGTTCCAAAGCAACAAGCCTTTATCCGTCACAGACAAGTGATCCTAAGTAACAAAAAATCAGAAATATTTTAACAATGTTAAACGTATTAGCTTTTATATACTTTGAAGTAGGTGTGGAAAATATTCATATTGTTTAATTTTAAACAAGCCTCTTCAAGGCAAACAATATAAACAGGGCCGTAAAAGTGCATTTTAGAACAGCAAGTACCCACTCCCACACTAAATCCTAGTTAAGGAAAACGCTACCTATCTATATTTGCAACCCACATTTCAAGATCAGGTATAAAGAAAAGCATAACATATACATGAAAATACTTTTAACTAAAATCACTTTCTGCTAACTAATGCAATTAAGCCTTCATCAGGTCTGTGAAAAGAACTAAAAATCAAGAAAAACACATACCTGTCTAACAGTAAACATAATCAAACTAGAACACTATACCAGATTACGTTTCCTTCCACACATTCAAACCACATACTGAAGGCATGAGAATTAAAGGAGGTGGAGTATCAATATTCATTAAAGATAAATACACCTCTAGATTGGTTAAACAGCATAATTCCCTTGAATTACTTCGGGTCTATATCAGAACATTGAAGTATTACTACATCGAATGTTCTAATATCGAACCATTTCACTCAAAGCACCACAACATCGAACACTCAGAACAGCAAATTTTTTCCCAGGGAAAAAATTTGCTGTTCCAACAAACATACACACAACACAAGCACACCAGAATACATAATCCACACATACACTTCACAAAACCCTACACTAAACCATACATACACTACTAGCTATCCACTTACCTTAACTCAACCCTAACCCTAAGGTCTGTAACTACCACACACTCACCTTACCTGCTCCCTAACCCTAAAGTCCCTATCGCACACTCACCTTACCCGCTCCCTAACCCTAAAGTCCCTATTGCACACTCACCTTACCCACTCCCTAACCCTAAAGTCCCTATCGCACACTCACCTTACCCGCTCCCTAACCCTAAGGTCCCTATCGCACACTCACCTTTATTCACACACTTACCTTAACCCGGTCCGTAACCTTTGCTCCACAGCCGAGGAGATAGAGAAGCTGCAGAAATGGCCCACCAAATACTTTCCCTAGGAAAGTATTCGATATTCTGCAGCTTTGCTATTTTCAGCTTTCGATGCAAAGGGTTCGATATTAGTACATTTGAAGTAGTAATACTTTGATGTACTAATATAGACCCAATTACTTCAGGTGCAGTTGACTATAGGTAAGACCCCTCTTCAGGTCATTGCCATCTATAAGTCCCCTCCATGAATCAGGACATCCACTCATCCTACTTGGATCTTCTTGAATCAATCAAGATACAACCAAACACCCTGGTTTTGGGTGACTTTAATTACCTATCCATTGACTAGGTAAATTATATGTGTTCTAACTCACTTGGACTTCATTGACTCCAATGCCCTGGATCAGCTGGTTGACACACCCACAAGGGGCTCAAACATCTTGGATCTGGTGCTCACTGACATGGGGGACCAATGCACCACCCCCAGTGTGTGGCCATCCCTGGTGAGATCTGACCACAAATCAGTCTTGCCAGAAGTAACTATGCGCAAGACCCCCCCCCCCCCCAGCAACAACTAGACTAAAAAACTTCTCCAAGGCCAATTACAACCTCTTATGTGACAGCATAAATAGCTTCAAAGCCCCTCCCCCCACTTATGAAACAGGTACCTATGCTGAGTTATACACCAATGCTTTATACAAGCATGTGTACAATTGTATTGACTCTGCGGTACCTGATAGAACCAAAGCAAGATCTTCAAGGAAAACAAACCTGCCTGGTGTACAACTGCCATTAATAGGCTATTCAACAGGAGAAAGAAACTGCTGTCTAAGAGTAAGAAGGAATGGTCTCAAAACTGAAAACACTCCCTCCTCAACTTAAACAAGCAAATAAGACTCCTACTGATGTCCTCCAAAGCTAACTATGAATTCAAATTAGCTTCCCTAACTAAGGATAACCATAAGGCATTTTTTAGTCACATCCTTAACCTCAAAGGTAAGGCCCAGATTTGCGCTGAACTCATAGTTAATGGTACTACATATACAGAACCTGTGGATATAGCAAACCTGCTGGCTGACAGTTTCATTGAAAACTTCACTCTCTTGTCCCCGCCACATATACCCCAATGCATCCCTAACACCTGTCCCCCAGCAAGTATCTCTGAGGAGCAGGTCTTAAATGCCCTCTCCAAAGCCAAAAACACAGCCTAAATGGGACCAGACAACAACCCCTGGCTATGTTCTGCATGGGTTAAAACAGGAATTAGCATCATCATTGGGCAAGGTTTTCAATCACAGCCTAAGCACTGGCTTCCTCACATCAGAATGGAAAACAGCTACCATCATACCTTTGCACAAAAGGGGCGCATCCACAGATCCCGTGAATTATAGACCCATTATCCTGACCAGCATTACCTGTAAGACCATGGAACGAATCATCATGGACCTTATTAACAAAGATATAGGTAATATCCAAACACTCAACCCCACCTAGTTTGGCTTTTTCAAGAGGAGATCATGCCTGTTAAACTTGGTGGACCACTTCGAGACAGTCACCAAAACCCTAGACAAGGGCAAATCTGTGTATATGGTCTATCTAGACTTAGCCAAGGACTTTGACGCAATCACCCACTCAGGTATCATTGATAACAGCTGGGTATCAACCCATATATTGTCAGATTTGTTGTAAACTGGCTCACTGATAGAACTCATATGGTCAAAATAGGAGACTCCACATCCTCCAGCAGACCCATAACTAGTGGTGTTCCACAGGGATCATTTCTGGAACCCCAACTATTTGGAATCTACTGCTCCGAAGTACAGGCTAAAACTAAAGGACTGTGGCTGACAAAGTTTGCTGATGACTGCAAACTAGGAGAGCTCATTGGAACCCCTAGTGATGTCAGCATCCTTCAAGCAGGTCTTATGCAGACTACTGACTGGTGCCAAAGTCATGGTCTTAAACATAATTAAAAAAAACATTATCATCCCCTTCAGCAAGAGTGATGTTCCTGCAAACTACCACATAAATAGCAATACCCTAAGCATGCAGCCAGTGATGAGAGATCTGGGCACACAGGTCAACAGCAACCTTAACTTCAATCACCATGTCTCCACAGTGGTAAGAAGGGCATTTTATATTGCTCATCTCATAAGATAAGTAAGGGCAATGCCTCCAGAAAAAATGGTTATATTCCCCCTGCACTCTTCCCTCATTAGGCCAATAATAGTGTACAATGCTCCCTTTGGTATGTTCCTTTCCAAATACCTGCAGCAACTGGAGAGACCACAAAGGTTCATTACAGAGAAAATTCAGGGTCAAGATCTGTCTTATGTGAATAGACTGAAATTACTGTCAACTTTACTCTGTGTCATACAGACTGCTCATAGATGACCTGTGCCTTGCATATAGAACAATCACTGACCCAGCTTTAATGAAAATGCTGCACATTTGCAAATCAAATGGCACACAGGTCACTCATTCAAAGGAACTTAACCTGGTATGTGACATCAATAGAACTTGCAGGAGAGACAGACTTGTCTCACAGAGGTTGCCCCATCTTTGGAACAAGCTTCCTATTCATGTTTAACAAAGTCCCTCATTGGCCCTCTTTAAGTGTAATTTGGATGATTGGATGGGTTAACTGGAAATTCACACCAGGGGTTCCACCTGTGTCCCTCTTGGATAGGGGCAATAGATTCTGATTTTTAGGGTTTGCTTGAACCAGACACCCTTGGGAACATGGGTTGAACTTGGCTAGGCTTGTAAAGGCCCTGGGGCCATTAGCCTAGTAACCTCCTATGAACTTATGATCCTATAATAAATATAAAAATACATCTGTCTAACAATATCTAGTAAATGTCTATCCATGTGTATTAGTGTGCAAAACAAATAGGGTATTAATAGCACAGAAAAAATGTCAGTGCTTTGCAAAAAAGAAAAAAAAAATTATCATGACAGTTTTCATGTTAGTGTGCATAAAAATAAGGTATTAATAGCACAGAAAAAATGTCAGTGCTTTGCAAAAAAGAAAAAAAAAACTGTCATGACAGTTTTCCTGTTTATAGCCTCAAAAACATGTTTATACAATGAAAACTAGTAGAAAAACCTCACAAAAATAAAGTAGCGGTTGAAGTAAACTAATATATATAAGTATGCAGGTGTGTGCATGAGCATCCACCAGTATGGTAAATGGGGGAATTATTCCAATACTACATGGTAATAGTGGCATGAAAAGTGTGTGTTTTGAATATACCATTTAAATCTCTGGTATGATGCAATAAATCTAATCAAAACACAATTGAGGTTAAAGTAACTATATATATATATATATATATGTATATATATATATATATATATATATATATATATATATATGTATATATATATATATATATATATATATATATATATATATATATATATATATATATATATATATATATATATATATATATATATATATATATATATATACACAGACACACACACATCCTACACATCATTTGAATTATTATTTAGTATATTTTTAGTGCATAAAAATATTCCTCAAAAAATTCCCTAAATAACCTTTACAGATTGTGTGTCAGCTTACATAAATTCAACACACTTTTAAAAGAGCAAGAGTAAAGTGCTGATTTTCTGAATGCATTTCATTTCAACTGCCAGCATAGTTCTTTTTTCTCCAACACACCACTGACGTCCCTTTAAGCTCATTCATCTTCACACAGTCCAGAATGATAAATTTAAAACCAGAAAGTCCGGGGTGTTCTAATAAGTGTCGGATAATGCGTTCCTCTGGCATTTATGTCTGATGCCAGAAAGATGAACTGAAATCCTTCTTTTCAGTATATTCATAGTCTTACCAACATAAAATGTAGGAAGTCATTACACGTGGCCCTATATAAAACTTTTTCAGTATTACATTTACCACCTACTGAAGATTTCACAATCTTTTTAAGATAGGGACACTCAAATAAGCCGCACTCCATCAAGTATTCACAGAAGGTGCAATTCGGTGGCCCACAGATTTTAGTGCTCATGTCTTCTTTTCCACATAGCTACATATGCTTCTGCTCTTTTGATATACAAAAGTAGGGTGAGTTCCTAAAACCCTTACAAGCTGTTGATTGTCAGTGAGGATGGCCCAGTTCTCATTAATAACGGCTTTAATTGTATGAAATCCCAGGTGTAAGTTAGAATGCAACTGTCCTTACTTTTCTCTTTTTTTGGGTTACGGTGTCCTCGTTGCATAATTCTACCGAAAGGTCTATTTCACATAGGGTCATTGTTTATTAATTTATTTGTTTTATTTTATTTATTTATTTTATTTATTTTACATTTGTTTACCGGGATAGTCCGACTGGATACATGTCCATTTTCAGCAAAGGCCTGGGGAGAAAAGCTCCACACAGACAAAACATGCATTGATTATACAAGAAGTTGAAAAACAAAACTCCACATAGACAAAATCTAAATTGTTTACACATGAAGTTAAGAAAAACAAATAGAATATATGAAAACAAAGTGATTATTTACATTATATACATTGGATATGTAGTGTTCCCTAATAGGGAGTTCACAATTCTCATGTACAGAAGCAGCTGCAAGTTAGATTGGATACAGAGCTTGGTGGCGTAGTTACATGTAATGATAATTACTGATTATGCTATCAGTTTATAGCTTAGTCAGGGTTGGTGCATGGGCATAGCCAGTTCACTTTGAGATGCTGTTTGAGGTTTTTTTTGAAGAGACTTTTGGAGGATTGTAGAGTTATATAGCTTGGCAATGAGTTCCAGGTTTTGCCAAAAAAGTTGGCAAACAGGGATTTACCAGCTGAGTTATTAGCTTTGTGGGTTTGGACCGGTAGTTTATCGGCTGACCATAGGGATCTTAGGTTGTTATATGGCTTAATAATATTTATTAGTGAGGGGGTATCCTCTGGGTGGTACAGAACTTTGTGTGCTATTAAGAGTTGATTGAATTGTATTAAGCTGAGCAGTTCTAGCCACTCTAGTTGTTTCAGGTTCTGTCAGCAGTGGGTTTTGTAGGTGGAGCCAGTGGCGAATCTGGTAGTATGGTTGTAGCTATGGAATAACTTACTTAGTTCGGTTTTGTTGAGGTTTGAGAGTACAGGTGACACATATAAAGGAGTAGACAGTAGGTGTGATCGGGTGATTGCAGTCCTAGCCAGTGGGGTTAAAAGTGTCTTGTTTTTATACAGTGATCCTAGCTTCTTACTGAGGGTCTCTATGGTTTTGTTGACCTGTATGTAAAATTTGAGATTATTGCCAATGATAACCCCTAGACATTTAGTGTGTTGATCTGGGGAGATAGTGGTGCCAATTTTAGATGTGACAGAGAATGACAGTGTGGCAGATCTACTAGTGAGGGTGAAGAGTAGAAGTTTAGTTTTATTGGAGTTATTGTTAGTTTTAGAATCTCTAATGGGATCTGGGATCATATGTAACATGTTTGATTCATATCATCTAGTTAAGAAATCATTTTCAAGATCATTTATATTTTTGAGAAAAGGGGCCAAATCTGTGGTAATGCGTGCTAATCTGTAACCTTGTGATTTTATTACATTGTGCTTAGTTTTTACTGGATACATACCATCTCTGTGAATTAAGTAGTTCATTCTTGTTGGTTTCCTCTATAAGTTGCTAATTAATTTTCCTCTGTCTTTATCAATACTGACAGTCATATCAAGGAACTGCACTGACTCCAAGCTGATAGAAGTGGTAAATTTCAGGAAGGAGGTGGAGTTTTTGATGTAATATGTTCATAGATAGGTACTAGGCTATCGGCCCAAGGGCCTAAGTAAGCCTAGCCAACAAGGTTCCCTGGCTTACTCCACCCAAGAAAGTTATTTTTCTGTGCCACTGTTGAGCAGAGCCACAGACGTGATCCCCAGTGTGTATTTCCTATTTCCCATCCACTCATCAAGATTTTTCTTGAAGCGTGCTAATGAGGAACTTTGCTTGACATAGATGGGTAGCTTGCTCCAGAGTATGGGAAGTCTCTGGGACAGGAATCTATCCCTCCAGCATGTCCTGTTTATTGTGGTGACAGGGTTTAGGTCCCTAGAGTGTGTAGCTTGGAGGGATTTCTTTAGGTTTAGCATGTCCAGCAGCTCTGGGTTTAACATAGCTTTATATGTTAGGCAGAGATCACCTCGGAGTAGGCGATATGCTATGGAGTAAAGCTGGAGTTTTTTGAGATGGTCATTGTAGGGCATCTGTTTGAGCCCAGTAATCCTCTTTGTGACGTACTTCTGTGGCCTTTCCAGCTGCTGCAGATGTCTTGTGAGGTACATTCCAAAAGGGGCGTTTTACTCTATAATGGGTCTAATGAGTATCGAGTAGAGGGGAACAATGACCTCTTTTTTCCTGGATGAGAACCCATTTGTGATGAGGTGTGCCACATAGTAGGACTTCCTGACTACTGTGGCGATGTGATTATCAAAGGAGAGACTACTGTCCACCTGGTCCCAAGGTCTCTTATCACATATTCGGTGTTAAGTAGACTGCTGCCTATGTGGTTGTTCATGGGTACAGAGTTTTTACCAAAGGGGATGACAATGCACTTTTGGCATTGAGCTTGAGGCCATGGCTCTGACACCAAGCATCTGTCTCTGTGAGCCCCTTCTGTAGGATGTCCACATCATTTGGGGACTTGACTATGGCTCCTAGTTTGCAGTCATCTGTGAACTTCATTAGCCAGAGGCCTTCTATGTTAGCCTGTACTTCAGAGAAGAAGATACCAAACAGGGGAGGCCCCAGGACTGATCCCTGTGGTACTCCACTTGTCACTAGTTTGAAGTCAGAATTGGAGTCTGCAACATTTACAGTGTGGGTTCTGTCAGTGAGCCAGTTGGCAACCCATCTTGTGATGTAGAGATTTATACCTAGTTTAGTGAGTTTAGCTATAATTCCAGAATGAGGGATGGTGTTGAAAGCCTTGGCGAGGTCAAGATAGGCTGTGTGAACCACCTTACCCTCGTCTACGACTTTGGTGACTGCCTTAAAGAAGTCGATCAAGTTCAGGAGGTATGATCTGCCTTTCACAAACCCGAACTGGGTGGGGTCCAGAGTTTGGAGGTTACAAATGTCTTTGTTTATGAGTTTCATGATGATATGTTCCATGGCCTTGCAGAGCAGGCTAGTCAGGCTAATAGGGCAATAGTTCCAAGGATCAGTAGTGGCTCCCCCTTTGTGGAGTGGGATAACTATTGCAGTGCACTATTCAGTAGTCACAAAGCCTGATGTAAGGCTATGACTGAACATGGTGCTTAGGTGGGGAGTCAGTTTGTTCTGAAGTTTGTGTAAAACACAGCCTGGGATGTTGTCTGGTCCTATGGATGCTGTGTTTTTGGCTTTAGAGAGTGCATCTTTTACCTGCGTAGTTGTGACTACAGGGACTCTGCATTTTTCCTGTATAGATAGGGGTAATGTTAGCACTGAACCTATCTGCCAGGATGTTGGCAATATCAGTTGGTTCGTAATTTGTGTGCTGTTGTGCTGTAACTCAGAGCAGATCTGGGTGTTGCCATTGTGATTCTTGACATAGCTATAGAATGCTTTGTGGTTGTCCTTAGAATCAGTGGTGATTTTGTTTTTGTAGCTTGCTTTGGAGGATCTTATAAGGGATCTCAGCTTCTTACTGAGGCTGGCCAGAGAGCTCCTCCACTCATGGGATTTTACACTCTTTTGCAACAGTTTCGTCCTTCTGTTGTACAGTTTGTTCATGGCAGGGAACCACCAGATTGGCTTCCTTTTTTGAAGGCTAGCATCTTGGTTCTGTTTGGGATAGCACGATCCATGCACTCTTGGCAGTGCTTATAGAGTGAATTTGTGTAGGATTCAGCAGTCGTAACTGTATTGTCCATCTGCATGGGTGTCATGAAGTTCACCCCTTCTGTCTTAAGAAGCATGAAGTTGGCTTTGGAGAATTTTTTTACTGTGATTTCATTAATGGGGGGGTGGAGGTGGGATGTGGATATCTAGGGTGATTAACTTATGGTTGGATTGGACCAACGAGGAGATGACTTCAGATGTGGAACACCGGTCACTCATGTTGGTAATGTCTAGGTCTAGGATATTGTTGCCCCTGGTGGGGGTGTGGATAAGTTGATCCAGGGCATTGGAATTTATGAATTCCAGAAAGCGTTGAGGAAAGGTGCTGGTACATGAGTAGTTTTCCCAGTTAATGGTGGGGTAATTGAAATCGCCCATTATTAGGGTGTTTGGTTGAACCCTAATATTTTTAAAGTATATCAAGAAAAGAGGAGTGGGAATCCTGGGGCATGGTGGGGGATCTGTAGCAAGCTACAATTTGAATGGGTAAACTCAGTGAGTTAATATTTCTCACCTTGCCAGACTATGAATACATCATCAATAAAGCAAAGGTAGCTGATCATAAAACTCCAGTATTCACTTTGCAGTATGAATTTTTCCTCTCACTTGCCTATAGCTACATGGCAAGGCTAGGGGACTTACCCACACCCATGGCTACCCCATCATCTGTTTGCAAGCCTGGCCATTGAAACTGAAAAAAAAATGTAACTTAACACCAATTTTATTAGCTTCCCCAAGCATTCAGTTCTGCCTTGTCTAGCATTGTTATTTCTGCTATAAGCCTCTGTAGCTGCTTCAATACAGTACATGTGTGGTAACACAGTGTGTAGGGCTTCAATGTCAGTAGTTACCAAAATGCTTTCTTCATTCACATACACTTCTTTTATGAATCCAAAACAGAAGAGGAGTTATTTTTAGCAAGAAGCTGAAGAATAAAATCTAAGTATGTGGCAGTGGCCTCTGATATGGAACATAACATAGGAATGAACAGGCAGAGATTCTGCTATTGAATTGACCGTGTTGTGGTGTTAAGACTTGCATGCCTCTGTGATTCTTAGAGCTATGCTGTCTGCATTTTGTGCTACTGTTAAGGTCAGCTTAGCAGTTTGGTCTAAGAAGTGGGGCCAGATGAACAGTAATACCTCTCAAATGTACAGATTTTTGCAGTATATCCAGATTTTTGTTTCATATTTTTGTTCTGTTTTTCATAAAATTGCAGTTTTCTGGCAAATCATCAGCAAATCATTAAGGAAATCATTAAGGAATGGAAATCATTAAGGAATGGAGTCAGAACATAATGACAGATATTTGAGTTGCAGACTTCATACCTTCAGAAAATGTACGTCAGTGCAAATCCTGTTATTACATCAACTGTCTAAGTTTGTAAGAGCAATATTTAAAAATTGTCACTCATTTGTGGTCTTTGTCCCCCCATTATTTATGGCTTTGTCCATATTTCTAACCCTGAGAGGTATGACAGTAATACAAAACCTAAAAACTGGACTCGACATGATGGTTCATTTAAAAAAATCAGAGAACCTCAACCAGGCAAGGGATACTGGACCCACATCTGGAGCCAGGCCTGGGAGTGGTATTTGCTGGCAGTTGTTTGATTTCCCTGGCTGGATGGCCTATGAAAACCATACATACTCAACCAGAAAAAGCTCTGTGAATCTGACATGTGGCCTCAATACCTGCAACGCAAAACATGGGGGGGGGTCAGTTGCTATTCTAGATAAGTGGCAGGCAGGAGTGGAATACATTAAGATGGAAAACTGGTTCTTGGGAATTGTAATGCCACATCAGTGATGGAGAAAGAGCTGGACCTTGTGTGTGAGGTTAAAACATGCCTGCTAGAGATAATTGATCTTAGTCTGAAAGTGACATTGCCTCTAGAACCAAGCTTCCCAGCCACAAATGGTCAGTCTCCTACTTCAGCACTACCTCTTAAAACAAGCAGCAGGTGTATGCAGATGAATGTGGGTGGGGATAATACCAAGCTCTCAGATGGGTGTTGTAAAACTGGAGTTTGTGCCAGTGGGCAAGAGTGCCACCTTAGTGCAGCTACAAGATGCAGAAAGAAAACCTGACAGTTAGTACCTAAACACCTAATATCTGTTGAGATCATTTGGCCTTCTTGGAGACCATAAGTTCCTGATATGGTACCACCTTCTGACTCTATAGTCTTACTGGGAATCTTCAGTATTCATGCTGGGAATCATGAAGTTATCTGAAAAAGTGTGATTGAGAAGAATAGCTTGCCTGATTAAAACCCATCTGGGAATCATTATTGGACTTTTGTGCTAGTCAGTGATTGTCCTTCACAAACTTTATGTTCAAGCACAAGGCTGATCATTTGTGTACTTAGTACCAGAACACTTTAAACCAAAGACTGATTATAAACTTTGATTGCATGTCATCAGACCTGATGCAGTATGTTGTAAAAACTTAGATCAAGGAAGATACTGAGATGTCAACAGATCAACATTTGGAGGTGAGTTAAATCAGAAGGCCTGGATGGTGGCTGGATAGACCCAGCAAACCCAGACATGTGGTAAGGGTGTCTTAGGGATCTCTACCAGACTTGTCCATGGAAGATGAGTCCTTTCCCCACTACCTCTGAAAGAACTTCTTTCATATTAGAGGAACGGTTGGAGAGATGGAGTCCATATGGTCCTTGTTCATGACAACAGTAATCATCTCAGAGATAAGGAGCTGTGGCAAAAATATGATCAGGGCTTCTCATGGTGGTAAACCTAGAACCTGCTGCAAAACACTAAATTGGAGGTAAAATGCTTAAAGAAAGAAGCCTTCCATACAATGTTAATATGGGCCACTCTGGATTTGACTTGGACATACTGACAGGTCAACAAAGCAGTAGCTACAGCAGTCGTGAAACAGAGGCTCAGGTACTGGAGGAATTTAGTCAGGTCATGGGGAAAACTTTCAGATGACTTCAAAGAAGTGTTTGCAATCCATCTGAAGACTCACAACAGGTATGCAGAACATTGCCCAAGCTGTTCTCTACAGGGGTGGAGAAACCCTAACTTTGACTGGGGACATTGTTGGGTGGTGAAAGAAACATTTTGAGGAACTCCTTAATCCAGTGGACATGTCCTTCTCTGAGGAGGGAGTATCAAAAGAAGCTGATAAGACTGGCTCCAGTTTAATAGATAAGATCACTGCTGTAACTAAACGATCACTGCTGTAACTAAACCGCTAAGTGTCAGGGCATGCAGAGTGGACAAAATAAGTCTGGAAATGATGGATGTTGTTGGGGTGTCATAATTAATACTCCTTTTTAGGGTTGGTGTAAGGAGGGGAAATACACCTGAATTGACAAATGGGGCTCATGGACCTGCATTTTTCAAAGATAGGGGCAGGAGGGTATAATCTAGTTATACAGGGATCACAGAACTCAGCTTTCCTAAGAAAGCCTTTGTCAAGGTGCTGGAAAGGAAGTGGCATTTGATGGTCAAGCCTCTGATTCAGGAGAAGAAATTAATAATCTCTCATAAAATATGGAAAGAATTTTGTAAATGGCTAGGTAAGATAGATGTTATCATTTTATTTATTTGTCTTGTGTGCGTTTTGGCCCCTCATACCTGCTGACGTGTAAGACTCTTAATCAAGGTTTCCATTCATTCTCCACTTCATCCCAATCACTCGGAACCTCACATCACCCCAAGGGGAGTCCCACTCTCTTCAGAAGAAGTTAGCCTCATTAGTGGCAAAAAATAAATCCAGATGGCCATTATTTGGGCAGACATGAAGGGTGATTTGGACCCTCTGATCCTCACTCTGCTTCTGTTCTACATTCCTCTGCTTCACTAGATGCAATCCTTATTCTAATGGCCTGAGGTTCTGATTTTAGCCCACAAGATCCAGGCCAGCCACACTTAAAGATATAACTCAATTGTCTTCAGACTAGGGAATGAAATACCAAAAAAAATCCAGGTACAGAACCATGCTTGAAGGTAATAAAAACAGGACATTTTATTCACAAGGATAACTGGTAAACGCTTTCACAACCTCACAGGATTGCTTCTTCAGACCATATAATACAAAATCCACACCCTCCTAAAATATGTGACTACAGAGGAAAAAATATCCAATCACATCAACGAATCAATTAAGACCGCTTAATCAAAAAGTAATCAACTTAAAAACACAGTGCTATAAACCAGCACAAGGATGTATGTAAAAAATACATACATAAAAAATAAACAGTAAAAAATATGTATATGTAAAACACGCATATATATGTATGCACAAAAGTATACATACACAAAAAAATGTTTTAATAAATATATACAAAGCCTACAACATAGCAGTCATTACTTCCTTAACCTCCTGTTTTAAGAACAGGTCTCAGTGAAACATAATCATTGAGACCTGGTGGCCTGTGAGCTGCCAGGAGTAAAATCCATCTAAGCTCCCTTTTTTCTGTCTTATTAACTAAGTCATCCTTCCTATCCCCCATTTGTAGGGTATCAATCACTGTAAAATCAAAATAATGGTTGTCACTACATCATGCTGGCCATACTGGGCGTTTCTGTTGTTTGGAGACTAGGGAATAACTTCACCACTTTGTTGCTATTAGGCACTGTTCCTTTCTCACACTAGTGAGGGGAGGAATTTTTTTGCTAAACTTAACCCTACCCCTTTGGAGGTTGGTATAGGCACTCACATCACCAAATGGGCCTAAATTGCCTTTCCTTGCTTACATATGCTCCTACCCACACACCAGTAAAGGCTACCATACAACATGATGGTAGCACCAAGCTTATGTCACTGGTTCTTACTGCTTTTCTGCACATAAAAAACTCTACTTAGCTGTTAAAAAGTGCAACAGACCAAAGCCATAATTCACCCCCCCATGGCCAAGCCAGTGATGGTCACTTATTTCCTTCCTCCTGTTGATAGCTTCTCCAACTATCAGACTTGTCAAACAATCCTGGGTAGTCTGTGCCACAGTCTGGGTTCTATCAATCTGCATCATGGAGTTGAGTTAAAGCTAACAGTTTTATATCATAGGTACATACAAACAATAATAGGCAAAAGATTACTGACATCATAAGGTGCCTATCCATATACACTTTTAAGTAGACACAGTTAACGAGTTCTTAACCCCTCTTTACAAGTACTTAATAGTGCCCACCTCCCAAATCAAACAGGGCTATACATGATAACCCTGGTGTAAATGTATGTCTACCCATTCAATCATCGAGGTTAGCCTTAAAGATAGACAAAGTAGTACTTTGATCTGCTGTGGAAACATATTCTGTAGGATGCATAGACATTGAGTTAAGAACCTATGATTCCTGTTTATTTGTTGGTTTAAATGTAGGTCCCTATTGAGGATGTTTATAGAACCACTGTTTTTTTCAAACAAATAGGAGGTCAAATAGGACTTGACCTTTCATAGCTCAAAAAGCAAGAACAGGTCACCCTGGAACAGCCATTAGAATACTGAGTATAAGGACAGTTGCACTAATCTATCAGGATAGTTGAAGGATTTAAGACATTACATTTTTTTGGTGTTTAAAAATAACTGAAGCCTTTCTAGCTTAGCAATGCACTTGGATTTATACATATCAAAAATTGTATTTAATGACTGATAAGGGAAGAGTAGGGTACTAAGATGACATATTTTAGATCTTGAAGATATTCTCTTGGAAATTAATTGGATCAGATAGAAGGATTTCCAGACTATGTTGTAAATATGGTGATCAAATGAGAGACAATTGTCTGAACTTTCAATATGGTTGCACACTGATCAACAGTTGATTTGAGGTCTCCCACAGTGTGGAAACAAAAATTGTGTAAAAAAGGGCCAGTTAAGCTGTTAAAATGGGTAATGTTTGGTCACTGGCTAGTAATTACACTGCATGGATGCCAGCAAATAAGAAATTTGGAGAACCTGAGAGAAAATCAACTACAAGAGAAAAAGAGAAAATTCTGGCTAGGTAGATTCTTGCCGCTGTTCAGCAAAAAGCATTTCAGGGTTCATCTTTGATACATGAGATAGTTTCTAGTAACTTAGAGGAAAAAGTAAATCAAACTCACCCACAGCTGTTTAAAATAAATGAAACACTGAAGGAACAGGTCAACTCAAATAACAAAAAGCTGGAAAAAATATAAAAAGCTTTACCTAGCTATTCAGATAAACTGATCAAACTGCAAAATCAGAGGCTGAAATAAAGAAAAGTCTGGTTCGGCTTGAGGATTCTCAAGAAGTGTTTCAAAAACTAGTAGTTAGAAGAAAGAGCATGCAGAGAAAACATGGCATTTTCTGCTGTACTGGAGAAACTAGAAGGAAAAGAGTGCAGTAATTTTATGAAAGTACAAATAATCAAACTGGACTGGTGTTCCAGATTTGTTAATTGGAAGGGAAGATGGTGTGTATGCTCCAAACGTGGCCATGTGAAAGACCAATATTAGTAAAGATGCAATCATACCAGCAGAAACAGTTGCTCCTAACAAAATTGTGGCAAGAAGGAAATCATTGAAAACTGGAGAAGATAGGGTGCTCGTGGAAAATGATTATTTACTGTGCAACAGGCAGAATAGAAACACTTTTGTCCCAGCAATATACAGAAACAGGTGTAAGGTTCGATCTGTTTTGTCCAACTGTCTTCAGAATATTTTTCTTGGCAGATGAAAGACATTTTTTTAAGCAAGAGACATCTTTATTAAATTATCAGTTGTGACATAGGCAATTATACATTTATATAAATGAAAACAAACCATATTGACATATTTTAGTTGCAAACATTATATATCAGTTATAATCTATCCAGTCTTTGTTAGTCACACATTACATAGCTCATTCAAACCCTGCCTTCTTTTAAATCTCACTCCTCCTCCAAAACATTATACTGCATGTATTGTTTCCACAATTCCCATTTTTTTTATGTAATTTGTTCCAACCTTTTCTAAAGATCCCATTTCCAGTTGCTTTATCTCTGTTACTATATTCACTACTTCTAGTACAGTTGGTTTAGACTTTGATTTCCATTTTCTAGTAATTGCTTTTTTAGCAGCCACCATAATTAGACTTAGCAAGGCTTTACTATGTCTAGGCAATTCTGATTCTGAATCATAACTCAGTAGGCAATTCTGATTCTGAATCATAACTCAGTAAAAAGCATTGCATTTATTATACCAATTTGCTCACCCAGTATTTCTGATAGAGTAGTCTGGATGGAATTTTTAATGTCTACCAACTCATTACACTCCCAGAAAATATGTTCCCAGTTACCTCTTTCTTCCCCAGCACCCCCCTCCCAAAGAATTGCTGTCTACCTGAGGAAAATTCTTTGGAGTCTACTTTGGGTATAAAAATACCTCAGTAAACATTTCCAAGCAAAGATCCAAAATCTTCTAGACTTTATTGCATATTTGGGCGAAAATCATATATCCCCCCATCGTTTCTTTGTGAATTGCTTATCCAGTCTCTCTTTCCAATAATTTCTAACCTTCTCTGCTAGATTCTTATCGTTATCATGCAACATTTTATATGCTTTACTAATTACCCTTTTTTAACAGCAGCTTTTGTTCTAGATTCTACTAAAAATTCTACCACTGCTGGTCTTTCACTTAGGACCCTCCTGCTTCTTTCTCTTTGCCTATACTCTGATATCAATCCTTGATAGGGAAGGCACTCCCTAGCTTGCAGTCCAAATAAATTATTGGCAACTTCCCATTCTATTACCTTTCCCTCTCTAATTATTTGCTCCCAATATCTTGGTTCCTTTGCCAGTTTTCTCCAATAAATTCCAGCCCCCTCTTGCCCATTGTCTGTATCCATAATTGTAGTTAACTCTGTGGATAGAATTTCCTTTTTCCAGTCCCATGTTGGCTTAGTTCTTAGAATACTTTCTGTTACTTTATGAATATAGTATTTCTTCCATTTTTAATTTCTCCAAATCTTTTGGGTTTCTAATACCATGATGGGACTGGACCCCATTCCTAAATCAAAGTATGATTAAAGTTCATGAAATTAGCATTGTTTCAATCTTTGATGTCTTCGAAAACTGCACTTCACAGCACCCGCAATGTGCCTAGTAATGACTACTGCAATTTTTATGGAGTTACATGCATTGGTACATATCTAAATACAAGTGTAGGTTATTTTTATAAGACCCATTGCTCCTATTACTATTGGAACTGTCTAGGTATCTTTCATCCACATTGCTCTCGTTTCTGCCTACAGATCTTGATATTTCATGACTTTGTGTCTCTCTGTATGCAACACAATTTAGTTACTGGGTGTAGTGATTTCAATGATCAATGCTAATTTTGTCATCTTTTCATGGACCACTATATCTGTAGTGATTTCAATGATCAATACTAATTTTGTCATCTTTTCATGGACCACTATATCTGGTTTTCTCGCATCTCTCTTTTGAACTGTTGGTAATGGGTGATCCCACGTGATGTAGACTTCATCATTTTCTATGATGTTTTGTGGCCCATGTTTCCAGTGTTTTTCAGCCACTTCAGTACCACAATGTTTGCACAATCTCCTGTGCAACAGTCTTGCCACATTATTATGCCTTTCAGTATACAATCCTTCTGCCATTAGTATTTCATGACCAGTAACAAGGTGTGCGACTGTTTCCAATTCTGTTTTACAAAACCAACATTTGTCCATTTCTCCCACATGGACTTTGTAAACCAACATGTATGTAGCCCACTATCTTGGGCCGCCAATATTAACCTTTCATCTTTTGGTTTGAATTCGCCTCTCCTTACCCATTCCTACATTCGATCCTGATCAACATGAGGTTCTTCCAGAAGTTTTCTATACTTGCAGCTATATTTATGCATTTTCCACATTTCTTGCCTTCTTATCTGATCTTTTACCTTATATTCTTTTTTTGTTTTTGGCACATTTAGTTGCTGGCTGATTTTAATCTGCTTGATGCCAATATGCTTCTGCTACACTAAGCAGGGAAGTCATCTTAGATTTATTCTCCTCATGTTTCAAAACTTTCACTATGTTTGGGTTTTGTGAGGTCAGCAGATATGTGTGCAGTCCCACGATTGCAAATCTATACATGTAATCAGTTTCAAGGAGGCCCATACCTCCTTCAGAACAGGAAATATATAATCTTGGTATGGACTGATTGTTATAAATCATTTAGTGAGCATGAAGCATCCTTCTTGTTTTCCTGTCTAATCTATCCAACGCATTCTGGTGTCAGTCAATCACTCCAAAACTGTAAGTTAGGACAGGAAGAGCAAGCTGGTTGGCCTGAATTCTGTTCCTAGATGTGAATGCTGTTTTCAGAATTAATTTAAGTATTCCTTACTAAGTTTTATTCGCATTTGTTCATGCTTTATTGTTGATCCTTCATCAATTCCCAAATATTTATACACTCCCTCTTGCTCAAGTTCTTTTATATCTCATTCCTCTCCCAGACTGATATTTTCTTGCTGCTGCAGTTTTCCTGCATTAAAGGTTGCTTTTGCACATTTAACAAGACCAAACGGCATTCTTATATCATCTGAAAAAGTTTTGACTACTTATAGTTGTGCTTTCAGTTCCTCATCTGATGAGTTATACAATTTTAAATAATCAACAAAGAGAAGATGTAAGGTCTTTACACTTTGTTGTTTTCTAGGAGCCACATTATATCCATGGCCTAATCTGTTAAGTAAACATCTTAAGGGTTAAGGGCAAGACAGAATAGCAGCGGTGACAGGGAGTCACTCTGGAATATCCCCCTTTGAATTTTTATCCCTGGAATAATAATTTGTCCTTTATCATGGCTTAATTGCAAAATATTTGCCACTGTTTCATGGTTACTGTAACGTAATTGATCAGCATAGGGTGTATCTTATACATTTTTAAGCACTCTTTTATCCATGAATGTGGGATACTATCAAATGCTTTTTTGTAATCAGTCCATGCTATACTTAGATTCTTCCTCTTTTTACAGTTCTTCATCATGACTTTATTTAGCAACAGATGATCTTTGTTCCATATGACTTTATTTCATTACTGTTTTGTTCTATTGCCATAACTGAAATTTCTTCTAAATAACTATAAACTCTGTTGGCATCAATTCCAGTATATAGTTTATACATCATCGGAAGGCACGTTATTGGTCTATAATTTTTAGGATAACTTGCATGTTCACTCTTAAGTAGGAGCATTATTTTTCCTGTTGTTAACCAGGTTGGTGTCTGTTTGGAGTGCACATATAAATAGTTCTTACTCATGGCTAAATCTTTGTGCAAAGATGTTAATACTTTTAGCCAGAAGTTAGGTACTGCAACTGGGCCTGGGGTTTTCAAACTGGAGGCTTTTCTTAACTTTATCTCAATCTCTCTGGCTGTTACTTCATCCCATTTCATATCCTGTACCTTTGAACTTCTTATTCCTTCTTTTCCTTCTTCAAACCATTTAGCATCTTTGTTATGTTTCACAGGATCTTCATAGATATTTCTCCAAAAGATATCTATTTCTTCTTTTTTGGGTAGTCTTTCAATTTCTTTTGCCTTGTTTCCCAATGCCCTATAGAACTTTTTTGGGTCATCAATAAATTGCTTAGTTTGTACTTTTCCTTTATATTTATCTGTGTATCTTCTAAGTTTTCTGCCTGTGCTGAAATTTTTAGTTTATTATTTGCAATACTGCAAGACAGATCCTGATTCATTATAATACTGCACATTGCTTTTATCACATCTATCTGAGTATTTTTGTTGATCTGTTCCCTCTTCTATACTTTTCTAACAGTGACACATCTTGTCTTAATTGATTTATAATTTTCTCTATTCAATACTTCCATGATGGTATTTGATTACTCCCCTTCCTTTCCCTTACTACCCTGTGTTCTTGTGGTAGAATGTTATCTGTTATTAATTTAGCTGCACAGTAATATATCCTGTTTACTTCTGTTATATCGCATGGATCTCTATGGAAAGTCCTAATTACTGTGTTCATTTGTTTTATCAAACTTCTAAGTTTTGGGGTTTTATTGACCTTCTGCAGTCTATTTCTTTCATTGATCTTAATATGTCTATCTATCGCTATTAAATCAAACAGCTCTTCTCTTAGCTCATTTTCTTCTAAACTAAGGGCACATTCTTTGTTCTCCATTTTCTGCAGGCATTCTATAGAGAGTTCTATAGCATCTTCCTGTGGCACATTCTCTTCAATTTCATCCTGTGTCATCTATTGCTCTGTCATATGAGAACTCACTGGCCTATCACTCCTCAACATTGACTGTGTCAGAGTTGCCACAGTTTCCTGTTCCTTCCCTGGGTGTCCAGCTTCAAATTAACGTTTATACTGGTTTCCTGGGAAGGCTTCAAAATATCTTCATATGGCAACTGTCCAGTTGCTTCCCATTCTACTGGTTTCTCCTTAATTTGGATGCCTATTGCTCTATCCTGCTGTGGTGCTTTCTAAGTTAGATTTTCTACACTGAATCCTTCATTTTGCAGGTACTCCATAACCTCAGTTTCTATTTCTTTAACTTCTCCATTACTAATCTTCTTTCCTACTTTTCCTCTTTGTCTTCTTATTTTTTGTATTGTAAAGTTTTCCATGTCGGGATTCCTTTGCCTGTATTTCTCTTCAAATATCTTTGGTGCTGCTCTTTTTGTATCAATTAATTTTGCTTTCTCCTTTACATAACTATTACACCATATTAAATATCTTTTTCTTTCCCATGTCCATATTTCTTCTTCAAGTATCTCCTGATCTTCCTGTTTCTTCTTACTTTGGGGACTCGTTCTATCATGCTGTGATGTAACCTGTGTTAGACCTTCTATATCAAATCCTTCACTTTGCAGGCATTCCATAACTTCAGCTTCTAATTTTTTAACTTCTGCTTTACTAATCTTCTTTTCTACATTTCGTCTTTGTGATATTATTTTTTTTTTTTTTGAAATTTTCCATATCTGGATGCCTTTGCCTGTATTTCTCTTTGAATATCTTTCGGGTTGCCTTTTTTATATTGACTAATTTGACTTTGCACCATATCAAATCTCTCTTTCTTTCCCATGTCCATATTTCATTTTTATACTTTTCAAAAATCTCTAGGTTTTGTTATTTATATTTTGCACTTCCTCAGATGCTTTCACAAATCTGTTGTATTAATGAACACAAATTTTTATTTGAAGCTTCTTGTTTTCCTTAAGGATCTGCATCCAAAATCCCAGTCTCTCCTTGTTTCTTGAGCTTCCCCCATTTCGTCATCATTCCTTTCCACTTTGAATTATAGCTTTCTGCTTGAGTTATGTATAGGATTTAACTGTGTAACTCTGAAATATCCTTTCAAATCAGGTGATCCCAAACCACCTTGTTCTATCGTAAGAATCAGCTCATCCCATTTGGCTCTTGCCATCTTCTCTCCTTCAGCTCCTTATTAATTGCTATCCACAACTTTTCCTCTGGTTGATAAAAATATGTCTGACCTGTGTATAAAACTAAAAGGACTAAAAACATTTTAACTGCTTGTATCTTGCTATCCCTATCCATAAATCCAAACTTCCAAAGTCTCAGTTTTCATATTATCTTTTGTTTAGTCTCTTCCCACATATCCTTGGCTGCCACAAAAGACTCCTGTTTAATCCATACTCCTAAGTACTTCATTTTATTATGTCCCCATAAATATGGATATTGTTGAACCAATTTCTGTGTGGGTACATGGTTTACAACTATTGCCTTTGTTTTAGCTTCATTAATTTTGTATCCTGAAAAGACTCGAAACTGCCTAAAAATGATCCACAATACTAAGATGTCCTTTTCTGGGGTTTTTTTCAGGTATAAAATAATGTCATCTGGAAATAAAGCCTGTTTTTCTTGACTATGATACCAATTATATCCTTGAATTCTGAGTCCCTTATTTTCTTTGCCAGTTGTTCTAAATATAATGCAAATAACAAAGGAGAAAGAGGACACCAGTGCTAATTCCTCTGCTCAAACATAAATTATCAGAGAGGAACCCACCCACTTTAATTTTTACTTCTGATCCCTCATATATCCTCCTAATCAACCTTATAATTTTATCAGGGAATACAAATGCTTCCATTGTCCTGCTCATAAAATCCCAGCTTATTCTGTTGTAGGCTTTCTCTGTCTCAAGACCCACCAAAAACAGTGGTATTTTCTTGCATTCTGCTTCCTTCTGGATCATCATTTTTCTTTTAATGTTGTCAAATGTTTGCCTCCCCTGCACAAAACTACATTGATCCATATCTATCAATTTTGGCATCACCTTTGCCATTCTTTTAGCCATTATAGACATAAACACTTTATAATCATGGTTTAAAATTGATATGGGTCTATATGAAACTGGATCTGATGGGTTTTTGTCCTCTTAGGTATTACAGCCACCACCAATTTCTTCCATGATGTTGGTGCTTCTCCTCCTCTTAAAATACTGTTAAACAAAATCTTCCAGATCTTTATTAGTTTTTTCCCTCCTACTTTCCAAACTTCCACATGAATACCATCCATTCCTGGGAACTCTCCTGTAGATTAGTTATACTCCAGCATTTTTATCTCATCTCCTCCTATCCTAACTGTTAGTAATTAAGCCACATCTACCTCTAACCTTGGCATATTTAATTCTTCCATAAACATTTCCATTTGTAGCTTTCCTAAACTTCCATATTTGTCTGCTTTATACAGATTTTCATAAAATTTCCAAAATATTTCTAGTACCTCTATATCTTCCTTGTTATAGGCTCCTTAAGCTTGGTGACAACCCTTTCTACTTTCTGTTGCCCGAGTCATTGTTCTAAATGTTTTTGTGCTCTGGAATTATTATCAAAAAACAGTTGCTTAACAACAATCTTTCTAACTTCATGTATATTGTTGCGGTAGTCCCTTATTTTCTGTTTAGCATTCTGCAATTGCTCCTCTCCTTGTTCTGTGAGATTCCCCCTATTCTGAAATACTTTAACCTTTGTCAGTCCCTCTAAATAATTATTGTTGCTTCTTACCATATATCTCTCTTATTTTCACCCTATTTTTAAACTCCACTTTAATTTTATCCACTCCCTAGCTATATTTTCAGAAGAAATTTCTACCTTCTCTTATAACTACTGAATAATTTCCACTACCCATTCCTTAAATTCCTCTCTTTTCAAAAGACAGGTGGGAACGTGCCAGTGTCTCATTTTTATTTCATTACCCTGCATTTTTATTTTAATTATTGTTGGTGCTGATCTGAAATAGTTATTGGATGCATATCAAAACTTTCAGTTAAATGCACATGTTCCTGTGAAATATTATTTCTATCTACCCTAACCCAGTTTTTGTGCCTTGGGGAATAATCTGTAAATTCAATACAGACTCCTACTACTGAATTCACATCTTCCATGCCAAATATTTTCAAAAATTGTATCAAAAATCTACCCTCTTTGGTTATATTTCCCTTCTGGGCCCCTAGATACATTCTCACAGCTGCAAATCAAATTCCAGTCCCCACCTATAAGTAATATTATAATTTTCTCCCAGAATTTTCTTAAGCTCCATTGTAGCAGTTTTATGTAGAAAATAAGTACATGCCAGTGTAATCCTCCTCCCTTGGCAGTAGCCCCTTAGTACTACAAATTTACCATTATTATCTTTTTTTATCCTTTTCTATCACTATTGAAGTGCCTCTTGCTATTAATATCAGTATTCCCCCTTTTCTTTGTCCCAGATATTTTGCTGAATAACCATCCTGAAAACCTTTATTTATCAAATTCACATGCTCAATTCTGCCCACATGTGTCTCCAGTAGCATAGCTATTTGAACTCCACATTTTTAATATAGTTCACTATTCTTTCTTTTTTGTATATATCTGTGAAACCATTTACATGTAAAGATAATATAGAAAGTGCTGTCATTATGTTAAGAAGTTATTATTCCCACCTGGTATGTGTAACAGCTTTTTTTAAAGTGTCTAATTCCAGCTTTTGTGTTACATGTGTACACTAATGCTTGGCAGGTTGATCTTTTATACAGTTATTTCTTATCATATCCATTTGAACCTATGTCACATCTTTCAAAAATATTGTTTTAAGGAAAGCCCTCAAACAAAAAAAAAATCTCCAGAACACCCCTAAAACAAATTAACTTAATACTAACACACAAAATATATTGAAGTTTAACCCTCCTAGTAGGGATAATTGTCCCAGACTGATGGCCACACTCACAAACTTGGATTAACCTATAAGCAAGGTTATCTATGCTAAGACCTATGGTACAGCCTGTGTTTCTACTAAGTGCTGACTGTTTTTGACTTATCTTTATTTTTCTCCCAGATTGGGAAAACACTTGAATGCTGTCAGAAAACATTCTTTTCTAGACCACTGAAAGAAAATCATTGAAAGAAAGAAGTATTCTGTTTTTATTGCTCCTTATCAGATTGTCTCCATGGAACATGAGAACCAGATACACAGTTGTCTCTACAAGCACTGAGTTATTTGCTATAACAAAACTTTTTATCATGTTCAGTGTGCTTTATTTTTATTTGCTTCCCCTTAAAATGTGTTACTACATCAAACCAAGAGCCTCAATCCAGTCATTCCTGTATGCAAGAGTAAGAAAAAGCACATCAATTTTTCATGTATCATGCTCTTTTGACCAGACTTTTCTTTCTTTTTTTTTTTACATTGCAGTGTCTACATTTCTTAAAACTGAACAAGGAGAAAGAAAGAAGAAGGAAAAACAGGAGCACCTATTTATTAAAGTATCCCTGTTATACTCAAAATAACTGCTCTGTCCTCTAATTCTATTATTTTTTGCAGCATCTCTTCTTGGGAAGTCTTATATTAAGCCAGCCTTTTTTTCATTTCAACCTCTGATTTTTTACCTCACCTGAATATCTGTTTAAAGATTCTTCCATTTTTTCCAGCCTTTTGTTATTTGAGTTGATATACTCTTTCAGTGTTTCATTTATTTTAATCAGCTTTGAGTACATTTGACTTATTTTTTCCTCAAGGTTACTAAAAGTCATGTCTTGCACTCAAGCTGGAACATGCACTGCTTTTTGCTGAACAGCAGCAGATTTCTTCTCTGTCAATATTTTCTCCTCAACTTTTGTGATTGATTTTCTTTCAAGTTCTCTGAATTTCTTTTTTGCTGGCGTCCAGGCAGTGCAGTAACTCATCAGTTACTGAAATTTACCCAAAAAGACAAGTTCACTGGCTCTTTTTTCTAAATTTCTGTTTTCACACTGGGTGAGTTAAAATTAAACTGTTATTCAGCGTGCAGCCATCTTGGAAGTTGATGAATGACATTTTTTGATCCAGGAGGAAATAAAATGTTTACAATGACTGAGCCAGTAAGCAGAGCGAGACTCCGCTTCTCATTCTTCTGACAACAAAGCCTATACAGAAGCTGCCACTGTTGCAATGGAAAATGCTTGGAGAGGGAAGAAACACAGGAGATGACTAGAAGAATCAGTAGAACCTCAAACGTGTACTGGAGACTGCTGTTGAAAGATAAAGATGATCAGGAAGAAGACCAGCAACACTGAAATTAGTGAATGCATGGGATACTATAAAACATAAATTTCAGTGTATGTATAAATAGACGTGAAGTATGGCTTTACAAGAAAATGTGGTTGAGAAAGACTAGACCTTTGTTGACTTTGTTAAACATGTGGATGAACTATAAAGCATATACACCTCTTTATGTCATTAATGTTTAGAGGGCAGGAGAAGGGAATGAAGAAGAAACTGTAAGTAAAACACTTTTTGTTTTTATTAATATTTGTAAAAAATCATGGTGTACATTGCAAGCTATATAGTAAAGCAGTTTTGTGTGCAGTCAGATATTTTAAATATGATATGGAAGTTTTATTAGTGACTGCTATATATGTTAAATATTTTAAAGCAAGAAAGTATGTTGTCTTAATTGTAATATATGCAGGCATACTCTGTGACAATACATAAAAGTTGGACAGAAGCAAGGTAATCTTAGTACAGTGAGATCTTGGCTGCTGGGGTGTGGTGTGAAGTGTAACATGCATTGATCATATATGTAGACCTAAGATAATAATTTACCTTGTTTTTACAGTGATTGATATCTATATATTAATGCCATTGGCTTAAGCTACAGAAATCTGTAGGTGCAGACAGTTGACAAGTGGTAGTCTGTACAGTATACTCTGAGTCAAATAAAGGAAAAGTGAATTGTGGGAACAATGCATGTGGAGTGATGTTTTGGAGGAGGAGAGGGGTTTAAAGGAGGGCAGGAATTGAATGAACAATGTAATGTCTGATTGACAATAACTGTATGGAAGCTTATATGTCAGGTATGTTTACAACTGAACATATGTCAATCAATATGGTTTGTTTTCATTTATATAAATATATGATTGCCTGTGTCATAAGTGATAATTCAATAAAGATGTTTCTTGTTTAAAGAAAAAGATTCTTCCATGCATCTGCAAAAAGTTTAGTTTTTCTTTCATTGGTGACTGTCTTTACTTGGAGATGAGCTATCTGCAAATGTAGTCAATTAACCTTGAAGGTTCTGAGGACTCTGCTTTGAAAAATGTAACATTTAAAAGTACAGTGGCAAACAGTTCTATAAAAATAAAGTCTAAAATTGTGGGAAACAAATAAGAACTGCTAGCTTCACCAGCAGCCTTAGTACTTTAATGCATTTAATGGAACAGTGCATAATTTAGTTTATTTATTTAAAAGTAGCCATTGCACTTTTTCTCAGGGCTAAAATGTAATATTTATTGAAAATATGCAAGATATGTTTCACATCTGGGGTGAAGTAGTGGTATGAAAATAACGCACAGCAATTAGCATAAGCGAGAACACTGGTGGTAATATTAACTTTAGCATGGTTTATCTACTTTTGAGATTAGGATTAAATGCTTGTGGGTGCAGCCATCAATATAGGGCAACAGCTCCTACCTGCAGTGGTAAACATAATTTTCTGAAAAAGTACATTGTTGTGTGTGTTTGTTCTGAGTTAAAAGGGGATTGTGAGATTTAAAAAATATATATTTAAATTTTTGTTTGAGTGTTTTCATTAAAACAAAATGTCTTGAAAATGTGACATATGTTCAAATGGAGAAGAGAACAGAAGCAACTGCATAAAAGATCAGCCTGGCAAACATTAATGTGGCATGTATAATAGGTAGAATTAATAGCTTTCTATCATAATGATTACTGTTTACATATTATCATGGAATGTAAATGGTCTTACACATAGACAAAAAGCAAAGCATGATGAATTATATCAAGAAATGTATGATGAAAATAAAATGCTGCATGAAACACATTTGGATAGAAATTAACATGAGACTTTGGCAAAGAAAGAATTTCAGGATGGACATTCAGCTGATCATTGACAGAGGAAAGGGGAAGTAATAATACCAATTGCTACAAGAGGAAAAAAGACAATAATTGCAGATTTGTTGTAGTAAGGTGCTATTGGCAAGGGAGAAAGATTTAACTGGCATGTATTTATGGTCCCCCAAAAACTGCTATTATAGAGCTTAAGAACATTTGGGTGAAATAATCAGCTTTCAGTAGGAAATATTGTTTATGGGGACTAGAACTTGATTTGCAAAAGTGAGGATGTATTAGTGTAACCTATAAGGGAAGTATACCAAAAGACAATATATTTCTGAAGAAGTATCTGATAATATTTCTGCGGAAGATGTGAATTTAGTAGTAGGAAATCAGACAAAATATACATATTATTCCTCAAGGTACAATAATCTGGCTAGAATGGATAGAAATTATATTACAGAGGAGCATGTGCATTTAAGTCAATGTTTTAACACACATCCAATAACTATTTTAGATCTTGCACTGATAAAAACTAAGATTATGCAAAAATGAGACACTGGCAATTTACCTGTTAAAAATAATGGAATTTAAGGAATGGATAAGTGGATATTATTTGAGAGATATTACGGAAGACATACATTTCTTTACAAAGGATAGCTAGTGAGGAGGATAAAACAAAAATGGAGTTTAAAATAGGGCAAAAATAAAATATAAAGAGATATGGGAAAGAAATAAAAGGAATTGTTTAGAAAGGCAGACAATGGTAAAAAAGTATTGCAAAATAAGGTTTATCTCACAGAAAAGGAAGAGGAGAAAATGCATTGTGTTACATGAAAAATATGGGCTTATTTAGATAAGTCACACATTATCCCTCTGTAAGTCTATAAGGCAACTATTTTTGATAACAATTCCAGAACATGAAAGCTTTTACCATAATGACTTAAGCAACAAAAAGAAGAAAGGGTTGTTGCCAAACTTAAGAAATCTATGACAAAAAATAGCCAAAGATCCTGTATTAAAGATATTTAGGAAATGTTAAGAACATTTGTATAAAGTAGAGGAATATTGAAAGCAAGAAAAGGCACAACCAGAAATATTTATGGAATACTTAATTATACTAAGCTTACAGGAAGATGAGGCTCAACAATCAACAGTTAAGAAAAGAAGAGATGACTTAAAATTGTGATATATAATCAATCAACCTGAAAGTCTCCAGGAACAGATGGTATACCTGTGTAAGTTTGAAAGTTAGGAGGGAAGAAAGTGATAAACATCTGGAAGTTTTTATTTAACTCTTATTTTATAGATAGTATAGCATCTCTAACTAAGGATTCCTCATCATCTAATCCCAACCCTGCCCAGCAGCCACATATCACCACATCCACTTTCACCTTCAAACTTGTGCTCACATCCTATATAAAACTACTCTTAAACATACTTAAACTGTGGTCTTCTTCAGCTGATGACCCTCCAAGCGAGTACCTAAAAATAGCAGCCAGCAGAATTGTCTATCTCTCTCAATCCTTATAAATAGGTCATTCCAGGAATACCACATTCCCTCTCTCTAGAAAAAGTAACACATTATCCCTCTGCACAAAGGAGGAAATTCAACAGACATTAATATCTTTAGACTTATAGCAGTCTTATTGCCCTTCACCAAAATACTTGAAAAATTTATTTAAAAACAATTGTTAGACTATCTCCTGCAGGAAGAACTCTTAACCCCTATACAACATGGTTTATATTCTTCCCATAGTACTAGCACTGCTCTTCTAACCTATATATATATACTGTCAGCAAAGCTAGAGATCATGGCAAAGTAGTCTCTTCCTTATTTCTAGACTTGTCTAAAGCCTTTGACACTGTTTGTCTCAGCAATCTTCTACTTCAAATATCCTCACTAGGTCTCCCTCAGCTCACCCTTCTGTAATTCACATGCTACCCGTCCAGTAGGTATCAGTCAGTAAAACGGCACTGCCCACTCACTATTTACCTCCCAGTCACCACCAGTGTACCACAAGGCTCTATCCTTGGTCCCCTCCTTTTTAACATATTCACCAACACCCTCTACACTTCCACACAGCAGGCCACTCTAATACTATACACAGATGATTCCACTCCCATTTGCACATCTGACAACATGGTGCACCCCCAAAAAATACTCAGAAAGCTTTAACAGCCACTGAAACATGGCTTCATAACTCACAATTCATGCTTAGCCCCACAAAGACCAAACTACTATTTTTCCCCAATTCCCTCTCTCATTAAAAAACAAAATGTAAAGTCCTCTTTCTTGACAATACAACCATTGAAGTTATTTCTCATAGCAAACTATTGTGGGTGATAGTGGATGAAAATCTTACATTCGACCCGCATATACAAAATTGCATAAGAAAAACTCATCAAAAACTAGGGATGCTTTACAGAGCCAAAAACTTTCTCAGTAACACAACTAAAACTACACTTGCCACTTACTTATCTCCTCCTCACTCTAATTTATGGTGCTCCCATCCTTACTAATCACCAGGCTTCACAAAAATTAAAACTTGAACAATGCTATAACAAAGTTGCTAATTTGCAGCAAGTACCCATTTCGGAACCTTCCACTGTATATCACTGAAAAGCCTAAATTGGTTAGAACTACCACATTAACCAACATATACACAACTTCTTACCACCTATAAAATCCAGCATCCATTTGCCTGTTCAGCACTAAAAACATTCTACACAACTATATTACCAGTCAGTCGTGATCCATTAACCAAAAACTCCTGTCTGTCTACAAACCTAACAAATCTGCTGGGCATTGTCTGTACTCGTACAAGGTTGTTAAGGCCTGGAGCACCTTACATGTATCTATCAGACCTATACCCTCCCATCTTTCAAAACCACTCTGAAAGACTTACTACATAAAATCTATCTTTGTTCTTGCTCAAATCCAGGATAAACTATACCCCTAAATTTGAACAGGTATATTTTCATTTCTTATACTTCCTTGCTGTCCCTTCTTCACTTACTTCCTTACTGCTATCTAATTCTCTTCTCTGACTTTCTTTCTAAATATGCCATAACCTTGTTTTTCATCACTTCATAGTGCAATTCCTGTTTGTATTATTGTACTTAATTTCTGTACAAATTGTCTAAAATTTCTCTAAATATTAAATGATTGTCATATACCTTGTATTGATTTTAATCAACCATTTTATATTATGTCTCATTTATTATCATTATTAAAACTCCAGATGTTTTTGTTTTATTTTTGAAGATTATAAAATTATTATCCCTAAAATGTTTTGTAATAATTTGGAGTGCTTCTCCCCTGGTCTCTGCTGAAAATGGGCTTCTACCTAATCATGC